>NW_022985894.1:0-36286 GCF_902459505.1 Geotrypetes seraphini
TATATTGGAAAGGCCCCCTTTTTAGGTAAATAAGGTGCTTCTCACAGATACATCTGCATAGAGATCATAAAGACATCAATTACTTAATTTCAGGATTCAGACATCTACGGCCCTGGTGTTTCTCATTTTATTCAATATTTCAGATAATGTTGGCTGACTACTCACCTGAAAATGGGACACTCTCTTTCTTTTATATCAGAAAGTTGCTTACTTTTCAGGTAAGTAATGTGCTTCTCTTCGACACATCTGCTTAGAGATCATTAAGGCATCAAATACTTTATTACCAGGGGCCTGGTGTTCCATCTTTTCTTCAATACTTCTGACAATGTTGGCAGGATACTCAACTGAAAATGGGACACTCTTTCTTTTCTAAGGGAAAGTGCTCCCATTTTTGGGTAAATAAGATGCTTCTTTTCAGTACATCTACTTGGATTCCTCTTGAAACGAGTATGTTACTGCTGCTACAGGGGTATTTAAACAACAAAATTGGAATCCCGAAGACATTTTCCAATAGTTTCAACTTGAAGCGACTTGATTTCTACTCTCCTCTGGTATTCTTAAGGAAAGGTTGGCAAACTAATCACCTGAGAATGGATCACTCTTTTTTTTGAAGTTGCTCTCTTTTTGGGTAAGTAATGTGCTTCTCATTAATACATTTACTTGGAGATCATTAAGCCATCAATTACTTAATATCAGGATACAGACATCTACGGCCATGGTGTTTCCCCTTTTCTTCAATACTTCTGATAATGTTGACAGACTAATTACCTGTACTCTCATTCTTTTCTATCAGAAAGTGCACCATTTTGGGGTACATAAGATGCTTTTCTTCAATACAGCTTCATAGAGGTCATTAAGACATCAATTACTTAATTTCAGGGTTCAGACTTATAATGGAATTTTGTATGGCTTATAGGAGACCATCAAAGATTTCTTTCACAATAGAGATACATTAACTGATTTGCATACTCATTTGCAGAGAAGTTTGAACGGGAAATATAATTTTCTTGGGGAGCAGAGAAGACACTTTGGAAGTGTTGGGTGTGAACCTAAGGGGTGTGGGCAGATTCCTCACATGGGACTTTATTATTCAAGAACATTTTAGATGACTGAGAGTGGCCTCACCCTGAGTGTTTGTGGAGACTATTCATAGGACTCTCAGTGCAAAACAGCACAGTCCCTGAGTTCTTGGACACAAGAACTCCTTAGGCAACCCTCGAGGGGATGAATGCTGGCCTTCAGGCCTAACCCTCGGTAAGCCTTACTTGTGGTTAGGATCCAGGGAACTGGGAGAAACAGAGTGTGGTATGCACCTTGGCTTAAGCGCAATGGTAAGTAAGGAGGCAGCTTGGAGACTCAGCTTAGGCCTATAGTTGCACAGCAAATCTAAGAGTATCCGAGCAGAGACTGTGCATTTAGTAAAATTTCTGTTGCTTAATTTTCTCTTTCCCAAGATGTAGATTCCTCCTGAAGCAAGAATGCCACAGATACTAGATGAATATTTGATACAAATCAAGGTTACTCTGATAGTATTTTAAAGATCGTTTCCAAAGAGACAGTGTATTTAAGGAAACTGGACTGTCATCTACTCTGGTATACTTCTGCTAAAGTTGGTAGATTACTAACCTGAAAATGGGACACTCTCTTTCTTATATATCAGAAAATGCTCCCATTTTTTGGTAAATAATGTACTTTTATTCGATGTGTCGTAAAGGCATTTATTCCTAAATTTCAGAATTCAGACATCCGGGGCCCTGGTGTTCACCCTTTTCTTCAATAATGTTGGCTGACTACTCACCTGAAAATGGGGTACTCTCTTTCTTTTCTATCAGAAAGTGCACCATTTTGGGGGTAAATAAAATCCTTTCCTTCATCACTGCTTCAAAGGAGATCATTAAGTCATCGATTACTTAATTTCAGCATTCAGACTAACAAATGATATTTTTTCAGTATTATATTAGACAATTATAGATTTCAACCATAATAGAGATAGCCTAGACTAAACATATTTTCAAATGTTGGCAGATTACTCACCTGAAAAAGAGACACTATCTTTTTTTATATGGGAAAGTGCTCCCTTTTTTGGGTAAATAAGATGCTTTTTTTCATCACAGCTTCATAAAGGTAATTAAGTCCTCAGTTCAATTAATTTCAGTATTCAGACTAATAAAAGGAAATTTTGTATGGCTTATAGGAGACCATCATAGATTTCTTTTATAATAGAGATAGCCTATCTAAATGTTTGCACACTACTCGCCTGAAAATGGGACACTCTCTTTGTTTGGAAAGGTCCCCCTTTTTGGGTAAATAAAGTGCTTTTGTTCGATATATCGTAAAGGCATCTATTACAAGATTTCAGGATTCAGACAACTGGTGCTCTGGTGTTCCCTCTTTTCTTCAATTATGTTGGCTGACTACTCACCTAAAAATGTGGTACTCCCTTACTTTTCTATCAGAAAGTGCACCATTTTAGGGTAAATAAGATCCTTTTTTTCATCACAGCTTTATAGTGGTCATTAACTCATCAATTACTTAATTTCAGGATGAACATTAAGAAAATATTTTTTCCATAATAGATATGGCCTAGACTAAACATATTTTCAAATATTTTTGATAATCTTGGCAGACTACTTACCTGAAAATGGGGTACTCTCTTTCTTTTCTAACAGAAAGTGCCCCCTTTTTAGGTAAACAAGGTGCTTCTCACTAATACATCTACATAGAGATCATAAAGGCAACAATTACTTAATTTCAGGATTCAGTCATCGACGGTCCTGGTGTTTCACATTACTTTCAATAATGTTGGATGACTACTCACCTGAAAATGGGGTACTCTCTTTCTTTTCTATCAGAGCGTGCACTATTTTTGGGTAAATATCCTTTTCTTTATCACCGCTTCATAGAGGTCATTAAGTCATTGATTACTTAATTTCAGGATTCAGACCAACAAAGGATATATTTTCAGGCTTATATTAGACCATTATAGATTTCTACCACAATAGAGATAGCGTAGGTTAAACATATTTTCAAATATTTCTGATAACGTTGGCACACTTCTCACCTGAAAATGGGACACTATCTTTTTATATATTGGAAAGGCCCCCTTTTTGGGTAAATAAGGTGCTTCTCACAGATACATCTGCATAGAGATCATAAAGACATCAATTACTTAATTTCAGGATTCAGACATCTACGGCCCTGGTGTTTCCCATTTTACTCAATATTTCAGATAATGTTGGCTGACTACTCACCTGAAAATGGGACATTATCTTTCTTTTATATCAGAAAGTTTGCCACTTTTCAGGTAAGTAATGTGCTTCTCTTCGACACATCTGCTTAGAGATCATTAAGGCATCAAATACTTTATTACCAGGGGCCTGGTGTTCCCTCTTTCTTCAATACTTCTGACAATGTTGGCAGGATACTCGCCTGAAGATGGGACACTCTCTTTCTTTTCTATGGGAAAGTGCTCCCCTTTTTGGGTAAATAGGATGCTTAATTTCCTCTTTCCCAAAAGTAGATTCCTCCTGAAGTAAGAATGCCACTGATGCTGGATGAATATTTGATACAACTCAAGTTTATTAAAGATTCAGTACATTCAAGGAAACTGGATTGTCATCTTCTCTGTTATACTTCTGCTAATGTTAGTAGATTACCAACCTGAAAATGGGACAATCTCTTTCTTTTATATCAGAAGCTGCTCCATTTTTGGGTAAATAATGTGCTTTTATTCGATAGATCATAGAGGCATCTATTACTAAATTTCAGGATTCAGACATCTGGGGCCCTGGTGTTCCTACTTTTCTTCAATAATGTTGGCTGACTACCCCCCTTGAAAATGAGGTATTCTCTTGCTTTTCTATCAGAAAGTATACCATTTTTTGGGTAAATAAGATCCTTTTCTTCATCCCAGCTTCATAGTAGTCATTAAGTTATCAATTACTTAATTTCAGGATTCAGACTGAGAAAAGATTCTTTTTATAATAGATATAGCCTAGACTAAACATATTTTCAAATATTTCTGATAAAGGCAACAATTACTTAATTTCAGGATTCAGACATCGACGGCCCTGGTGTTTCACATTACTTTCAATAATGTTGGATGACTACTCACCTGAAAATGGGGTACTCTCTTTCTTTTCTATCAGAGCGTGCACTATTTTTGGGTAAATATCCTTTTCTTTATCACCGCTTCATAGAGGTCATTAAGTCATTGATTACTTAATTTCAGGATTCAGACCAACAGGATATATTTTCAGGCTTATTAGACCATTATAGATTTCTACCACAATAGAGATAGCGTAGGTTAAACATATTTTCAAATATTTCTGATAACGTTGGCACACTAGTCACCTGAAAATGGGACACTCTCTTTTTTAGATTTGAAAATGACCCCTTTTTAGGTAAATAAGGTGCTTCTCACTGATACATCTGCATAGAGATAATAAAGGCAACAATTACTTCTTTTCAAGATTCAGACATCTACGGACCGATTTTTCCCATTTTCCTCAATACTTATGATAATGCTAGATGACTACTCACCTGAAAATGGGGTACTCTCTTTCTTTTCTATCAGAAAGTGCACCATTTTCGGGTAAATAAAATCCTTTTCTTCATCCCAGCTTCATAGTGGTCATTAAGTCATCAATTACTTAATTTCAGGATTCAGACTGAGAAAAGATTATTTTCTATAATAGACTAAACATATTTTCAAATATTTCTGATAATGTTGGCAGACTACTTATCTTAAAATGAGTACTCTCTTTCTTTTCTATCAGAGCGTACACCATTTTTGGGTAAATAAGATGCTTATCTTCATAGAGGTCATTAAGTCATCAGTTATTTAATTTCAGGATTCAGACTAACAAAGGATATTTTTTTCAGGCTTATATTAGACCATTATAGATTTCTACCATAATAGAGATAGCCTAGACTAAACATATTTTCAAATATTTCTGATAATGTTGGCAGACTACTCACCTGAAAATGAGACACTGTCTTTTATATCAGATTGTTGCTCACTTTTCGGATGAGTAATGTGCTTCTCTTCTATACATCTGCTTGGATATCATTAAGGTATCAAATACTTAATTACTGTGATTCAGACATCTAGGGCCCTAGTGTTCCTACTTTTCTTCAATATTTCTGATAACGTTGGCACACTAGTCACCTGAAAATGGGACACTCTCTTTTTATATATTAGAAAGGCCCCCTTTTTAGGTAAATAAGGTGCTTCTCACAGATACATCTGCATAGAGATCATAAAGACATCAATTACTTAATTTCAGGATTCAGACATCTACGGCCCTGGTGTTTCTCATTTTATTCAATATTTCAGATAATGTTGGCTGACTACTCACCTGAAAATGGGACACTCTCTTTCTTTTATATCAGAAAGTTGCTTACTTTTCAGGTAAGTAATGTGCTTCTCTTCGACACATCTGCTTAGAGATCATTAAGGCATCAAATACTTTATTACCAGGGGACTGGTGTTCCCTCTTTTCTTCAATACTTCTGACAATGTTGGCAGGATACTCACCTGAAAATGGGACACTCTCTTTCTTTTCTATGGGAAAGTGCTCCCATTTTTGGGTAAATAAGATGCTTCTTTTCAGTACATCTACTTGGATTCCTCTTGAAACGAGTATGTTACTGCTGCTAGAGGGGTATTTAAACAACAAAGGTGGAATCCCGAAGACAGTTTCCAATAGTTTCAACCTGAAGCGACTTGATTTCTACTCTCCTCTGGTATTCTTAAGGAAAGGTTGGCAAACTAATCACCTGAGAATGGATCACTCTTTTTTTGAAGTTGCTCTCTTTTTGGGTAAGTAATGTGCTTCTCAATAATACATTTACTTGGAGATCATTAAGCCATCAATTACTTAATATCAGGATACAGACATCTACGGCCATGGTGTTTCCCCTTTTCTTCAATACTTCTGATAATGTTGACAGACTAATTACCTGTACTCTCATTCTTTTCTATCAGAAAGTGCACCATTTTGAGGTAAATAAGATGCTTTTCTTCAATACAGCTTCATAGAGGTCATTAAGACATCAATTACTTAATTTCAGGGTTCAGACTTATAATGGAACTTTGTATGGCTTATAGGAGACCATCAAAGATTTCTTTCACAATAGAGATACATTAACTGATTTGCATACTCATTTGCAGAGAAGTTTGAACGGGAAATATAATTTTCTTGGGGAGCAGAGAAGACACTTTGGAAGAGTTGGGTGTGAACCTAAGGGGTGTGGGCAGATTCCTCACATGGGACTTTATTATTCAAGAACATTTTAGATGACTGAGAGTGGCCTCACCCTGAGTGTTTGTGGAGACTATTCATAGGACTCTCAGTGCAAAACAGCACAGTCCCTGAGTTCTTGGACACAAGAACTCCTTAGGCAACCCTCGAGGGGATGAATGCTGGCCTTCAGGCCTAACCCTCGGTAAGCCTTACTTGTGGTTAGGATCCAGGGAACTGGGAGAAACAGAGTGTGGTATGCACCTTGGCTTAAGCGCAATGGTAAGTAAGGAGGCAGCTTGGAGACTCAGCTTAGGCCTATAGTTGCACAGCAAATCTAAGAGTATCCGAGCAGAGACTGTGCATTTAGTAAAATTTCTGTTGCTTAATTTTCTCTTTCCCAAGATGTAGATTCCTCCTGAAGCAAGAATGCCACAGATACTAGATGAATATTTGATTCAAATCTAGGTTACTCTGATAGTATTTTAAAGATCGTTTCCAAAGAGACAGTATATTTAAGGAAACTGGACTGTCATCTACTCTGGTATACTTCTGCTAAAGTTGGTAGATTACTAACCTGAAAATGGGACACTCTCTTTCTTATATATCAGAAAATGCTCCCATTTTTTGGTAAATAATGTACTTTTATTCGATGTGTCGTAAAGGCATTTATTCCTAAATTTCAGAATTCAGACATCCGGGGCCCTGGTGTTCACCCTTTTCTTCAATAATGTTGGCTGACTACTCACCTGAAAATGGGGTACTCTCTTTCTTTTCTATCAGAAAGTGCACCATTTTGGGGTAAATAAAATCCTTTCCTTCATCACTGCTTCAAAGGAGATCATTAAGTCATCGATTACTTAATTTCAGCATTCAGACTAACAAATGATATTTTTTCAGTATTATATTAGACAATTATAGATTTCTACCATAATAGAGATAGCCTAGACTAAACATATTTTCAAATGTTGGCAGATTACTCACCTGAAAAAGAGACACTATCTTTTTTTATATGGGAAAGTGCTCCCTTTTTTGGGTAAATAAGATGCTTTTTTTCATCACAGCTTCATAAAGGTAATTAAGTCCTCAGTTAAATTAATTTCAGTATTCAGACTAATAAAAGGAAATTTTGTATGGCTTATAGGAGACCATCATAGATTTCTTTTATAATAGAGATAGCCTATCTAAATGTTTGCACACTACTCGCCTGAAAATGGGACACTCTCTTTGTTTAAATTGGAAAGGTCCCCCTTTTTGGGTAAATAATGTGCTTTTGTTCGATATATCGTAAAGGCATCTATTACAAGATTTCAGGATTCAGACAACTGGTGCTCTGGTGTTCCCTCTTTTCTTCAATTATGTTGGCTGACTACTCACCTAAAAATGTGGTACTCCCTTACTTTTCTATCAGAAAGTGCACCATTTTAGGGTAAATAAGATCCTTTTTTTCATCACAGCTTTATAGTGGTCATTAACTCATCAATTACTTAATTTCAGGATGAACATTAAGAAAATATTTTTTCCATAATAGATATGGCCTAGACTAAACATATTTTCAAATATTTCTGATAATCTTGGCAGACTACTTACCTGAAAATGGGGTACTCTCTTTCTTTTCTAACAGAAAGTGCCCCCTTTTTAGGTAAACAAGGTGCTTCTCACTAATACATCTACATAGAGATCATAAAGGCAACAATTACTTAATTTCAGGATTCAGTCATCGACGGTCCTGGTGTTTCACATTACTTTCAATAATGTTGGATGACTACTCACCTGAAAATGGGGTACTCTCTTTCTTTTCTATCAGAGCGTGCACTATTTTTGGGTAAATATCCTTTTCTTTATCACCGCTTCATAGAGGTCATTAAGTCATTGATTACTTAATTTCAGGATTCAGACCAACAAAGGATATATTTTCAGGCTTATATTAGACCATTATAGATTTCTACCACAATAGAGATAGCGTAGGTTAAACATATTTTCAAATATTTCTGATAATGTCGGCACACTTCTCACCTGAAAATGGGACACTATCTTTTTATATATTGGAAAGGCCCCCTTTTTGGGTAAATAAGGTGCTTCTCACAGATACATCTGCATAGAGATCATAAAGACATCAATTACTTAATTTCAGGATTCAGACATCTACGGCCCTGGTGTTTCCCATTTTACTCAATATTTCAGATAATGTTGGCTGACTACTCACCTGAAAATGGGACATTATCTTTCTTTTATATCAGAAAGTTTGCCACTTTTCAGGTAAGTAATGTGCTTCTCTTCGACACATCTGCTTAGAGATCATTAAGGCATCAAATACTTTATTACCAGGGGCCTGGTGTTCCCTCTTTCTTCAATACTTCTGACAATGTTGGCAGGATAATGGGACACTCTCTTTCTTTTCTATGGGAAAGTGCTCCCCTTTTTGGGTAAATAGGATGCTTAATTTCCTCTTTCCCAAAAGTAGATTCCTCCTGAAGTAAGAATGCCACTGATGCTGGATGAATATTTGATACAACTCAAGTTTATTAAAGATTCAGTACATTCAAGGAAACTGGATTGTCATCTTCTCTGTTATACTTCTGCTAATGTTAGTAGATTACCAACCTGAAAATGGGACAATCTCTTTCTTTTATATCAGAAGCTGCTCCATTTTTGGGTAAATAATGTGCTTTTATTCGATAGATCATAGAGGCATCTATTACTAAATTTCAGGATTCAGACATCTGGGGCCCTGGTGTTCCTACTTTTCTTCAATAATGTTGGCTGACTACCCCCCTTGAAAATGAGGTATTCTCTTGCTTTTCTATCAGAAAGTATACCATTTTTTGGGTAAATAAGATCCTTTTCTTCATCCCAGCTTCATAGTAGTCATTAAGTTATCAATTACTTAATTTCAGGATTCAGACTGAGAAAAGATTCTTTTTATAATAGATATAGCCTAGACTAAACATATTTTCAAATATTTCTGATAATGTTGGCTGACTACTCACCTGAAAATGGGACACTCTCTTTCTTTTATATCAGAAAGTTGCTTACTTTTCAGGTAAGTAATGTGCTTCTCTTCGACACATCTGCTTAGAGATCATTAAGGCATCAAATACTTTATTACCAGGGGCCTGGTATTCCCTCTTTTCTTCAATACTTCTGACAATGTTGGCAGGATACTCACCTGAAAATGGGACACTCTCTTTCTTTCTATGGGAAAGTGCTCCCATTTTTGGGTAAATAAGATGCTTCTTTTCAGTACATCTACTTGGATTCCTCTTGAAACGAGTATGTTACTGCTGCTAGAGGGGTATTTAAACAACAAAGGTGGAATCCCGAAGACAGTTTCCAATAGTTTCAACTTGAAGCGACTTGATTTCTACTCTCCTCTGGTATTCTTAAGGAAAGGTTGGCAAACTAATCACCTGAGAATGGATCACTCTTTTTTTTGAAGTTGCTCTCTTTTTGGGTAAGTAATGTGCTTCTCAATAATACATTTACTTGGAGATCATTAAGCCATCAATTACTTAATATCAGGATACAGACATCTACGGCCATGGTGTTTCCCCTTTTCTTCAATACTTCTGATAATGTTGACAGACTAATTACCTGTACTCTCATTCTTTTCTATCAGAAAGTGCACCATTTTGAGGTAAATAAGATGCTTTTCTTCAATACAGCTTCATAGAGGTCATTAAGACATCAATTACTTAATTTCAGGGTTCAGACTTATAATGGAACTTTGTATGGCTTATAGGAGACCATCAAAGATTTCTTTCACAATAGAGATACATTAACTGATTTGCATACTCATATGCAGAGAAGTTTGAACGGGAAATATAATTTTCTTGGGGAGCAGAGAAGACACTTTGGAAGAGTTGGGTGTGAACCTAAGGGGTGTGGGCAGATTCCTCACATGGGACTTTATTATTCAAGAACATTTTAGATGACTGAGAGTGGCCTCACCCTGAGTGTTTGTGGAGACTATTCATAGGACTCTCAGTGCAAAACAGCACAGTCCCTGAGTTCTTGGACACAAGAACTCCTTAGGCAACCCTCGAGGGGATGAATGCTGGCCTTCAGGCCTAACCCTCGGTAAGCCTTACTTGTGGTTAGGATCCAGGGAACTGGGAGAAACAGAGTGTGGTATGCACCTTGGCTTAAGCGCAATGGTAAGTAAGGAGGCAGCTTGGAGACTCAGCTTAGGCCTATAGTTGCACAGCAAATCTAAGAGTATCCGAGCAGAGACTGTGCATTTAGTAAAATTTCTGTTGCTTAATTTTCTCTTTCCCAAGATGTAGATTCCTCCTGAAGCAAGAATGCCACAGATACTGGATGAATATTTGATTCAAATCTAGGTTACTCTGATAGTATTTTAAAGATCGTTTCCAAAGAGACAGTATATTTAAGGAAACTGGACTGTCATCTACTCTGGTATACTTCTGCTAAAGTTGGTAGATTACTAACCTGAAAATGGGACACTCTCTTTCTTATATATCAGAAAATGCTCCCATTTTTTGGTAAATAATGTACTTTTATTCGATGTATCGTAAAGGCATTTATTCCTAAATTTCAGAATTCAGACATCCGGGGCCCTGATGTTCACCCTTTTCTTCAATAATGTTGGCTGACTACTCACCTGAAAATGGGGTACTCTCTTTCTTTTCTATCAGAAAGTGCACCATTTTGGGGTAAATAAGATCCTTTCCTTCATCACTGCTTCAAAGGAGATCATTAAGTCATCGATTACTTAATTTCAGCATTCAGACTAACAAATG
Source organism: Geotrypetes seraphini (assembly GCF_902459505.1). Classification (NCBI taxonomy): domain Eukaryota; kingdom Metazoa; phylum Chordata; class Amphibia; order Gymnophiona; family Dermophiidae; genus Geotrypetes; species Geotrypetes seraphini. The sequence continues at coordinate 11,009 of NW_022985894.1, forward strand.
ATATTTTATCAGTATTATATTAGACAATTATAGATTTCTACCATAATAGAGATAGCCTAGACTAAACATATTTTCAAATGTTGGCAGATTACTCACCTGAAAAAGAGACAATATCTTTTTTTATATGGGAAAGTGCTCCCCTTTTTGGGTAAATAAGATGCTTTTTTTCATCACAGCTTCATAAAGGTAATTAAGTCCTCAGTTAAATTAATTTCAGTATTCAGACTAATAAAAGGAAATTTTGTATGACTTATAGGAGACCATCGTAGATTTCTTTTATAATAGAGATAGCCTATCTAAATGTTTGCACACTACTCGCCTGAAAATGGGACACTCTCTTTGTTTGGAAAGGTCCCCCTTTTTGGGTAAATAATGTGCTTTTGTTCGATATATCGTAAAGGCATCTATTACAAGATTTCAGGATTCAGACAACTGGTGCTCTGGTGTTTCCTCTTTTCTTCAATTATGTTGGCTGACTACTCACCTAAAAATGTGGTACTCCCTTACTTTTCTATCAGAAAGTGCACCATTTTAGGGTAAATAAGATCCTTTTTTTCATCACAGCTTTATAGTGGTCATTAACTCATCAATTACTTAATTTCAGGATGAACATTAAGAAAAGATTTTTTCCATAATAGATATGGCCTAGACTAAACATATTTTCAAATATTTCTGATAATCTTGGCAGACTACTTACCTGAAAATGGGGTACTCTCTTTCTTTTCTAACAGAAAGTGCCCCCTTTTTAGGTAAACAAGGTGCTTCTCACTAATACATCTACATAGAGATCATAAAGGCAACAATTACTTAATTTCAGGATTCAGTCATCGACGGTCCTGGTGTTTCACATTACTTTCGATAATGTTAAATGACTACTCACCTGAAAATGGGGTACTCTCTTTCTTTTCTATCAGAGCGTGCACTATTTTTGGGTAAATATCCTTTTCTTTATCACCGCTTCATAGAGGTCATTAAGTCATTGATTACTTAATTTCAGGATTCAGACCAACAAAGGATATATTTTCAGGCTTATATTAGACCATTATAGATTTCTACCACAATAGAGATAGCGTAGGTTAAACATATTTTCAAATATTTCTGATAATGTCGGCACACTTCTCACCTGAAAATGGGACACTATCTTTTTATATATTGGAAAGGCCCCCTTTTTGGGTAAATAAGGTGCTTCTCACAGATACATCTGCATAGAGATCATAAAGACATCAATTACTTAATTTCAGGATTCAGACATCTACGGCCCTGGTGTTTCCCATTTTACTCAATATTTCAGATAATGTTGGCTGACTACTCACCTGAAAATGGGACATTATCTTTCTTTTATATCAGAAAGTTTGCCACTTTTCAGGTAAGTAATGTGCTTCTCTTCGACACATCTGCTTAGAGATCATTAAGGCATCAAATACTTTATTACCAGGGGCCTGGTGTTCCCTCTTTCTTCAATACTTCTGACAATGTTGGCAGGATACTCGCCTGAAAATGGGACACTCTCTTTCTTTTCTATGGGAAAGTGCTCCCCTTTTTGGGTAAATAGGATGCTTAATTTCCTCTTTCCCAAAAGTAGATTCCTCCTGAAGTAAGAATGCCACTGATGCTGGATGAATATTTGATACAACTCAAGTTTACTAAAAGATTCAGTACATTCAAGGAAACTGGATTGTCATCTTCTCTGTTATACTTCTGCTAATGTTAGTAGATTACCAACCTGAAAATGGGACAATCTCTTTCTTTTATATCAGAAGCTGCTCCATTTTTGGGTAAATAATGTGCTTTTATTCGATAGATCATAGAGGCATCTATTACTAAATTTCAGGATTCAGACATCTGGGGCCCTGGTGTTCCTACTTTTCTTCAATAATGTTGGCTGACTACCCCCCTTGAAAATGAGGTATTCTCTTGCTTTTCTATCAGAAAGTATACCATTTTTTGGGTAAATAAGATCCTTTTCTTCATCCCAGCTTCATAGTAGTCATTAAGTTATCAATTACTTAATTTCAGGATTCAGACTGAGAAAAGATTCTTTTTATAATAGATATAGCCTAGACTAAACATATTTTCAAATATTTCTGATAATGTTGGCAGACTACTTACCTGAAAATGAGTACTCTCTTTTCTATCAGAGAGTACACCATTTTTGGGTAAATAAGATGCTTATGTTCATCACAGCTTCATAGAGGTCATTAAGTCATCAGTTATTTAATTTCAGGATTCATACTGACAATAGAAATAATGTCTGGCTTATAGGAGACCATCATAGATTTCTTTTATAATAGAGATAGCCTAGATTAAATGTTGGCATACTAGTTACTTGAAAATGGGACACTCTCTTTTTTAGATTTGAAAATGACCCCTTTTTAGGTAAATAAGGTGCTTCTCACTGATACATCTGCATAGAGATAATAAAGGCAACAATTACTTCTTTTCAAGATTCAGACATCTACGGCCCCGATTTTTCCCATTTTCCTCAATATTTATGATAATGCTAGATGACTACTCACCTGAAAATGGGGTACTCTCTTTCTTTTCTATCAGAAAGTGCACCATTTTCGGGTAAATAAAATCCTTTTCTTCATCCCAGCTTCATAGTGGTCATTAAGTCATCAATTACTTAATTTCAGGATTCGGACTGAGAAAAGATTCTTTTCTATAATAGACTAAACATATTTTCAAATATTTCTGATAATGTTGGCAGACTACTTATCTTAAAATGAGTACTCTCTTTCTTTTCTATCAGAGCGTACACCATTTTTGGGTAAATAAGATGCTTATCTTCATAGAGGTCATTAAGTCATCAGTTATTTAATTTCAGGATTCAGACTAACAAAGGATATTTTTTCAGGCTTATATTAGACCATTATAGATTTCTACCATAATAGAGATAGCCTAGACTAAACATATTTTCAAATATTTCTGATAATGTTGGCAGACTACTCACCTGAAAATGAGACACTGTCTTTTATATCAGATTGTTGCTCACTTTTCGGATGAGTAATGTGCTTCTCTTCGATACATCTGCTTGGAGATCATTAAGGTATCAAATACTTAATTACTGTGATTCAGACATCTAGGGCCCTAGTGTTCCTACTTTTCTTCAATATTTCTGATAACGTTGGCACACTAGTCACCTGAAAATGGGACACTCTCTTTTTATATATTAGAAAGGCCCCCTTTTTAGGTAAATAAGGTGCTTCTCACAGATACATCTGCATAGAGATCATAAAGACATCAATTACTTAATTTCAGGATTCAGACATCTACGGCCCTGGTGTTTCTCATTTTACTCAATATTTCAGATAATGTTGGCTGACTACTCACCTGAAAATGGGACACTCTCTTTCTTTTATATCAGAAAGTTGCTTACTTTTCAGGTAAGTAATGTGCTTCTCTTCGACACATCTGCTTAGAGATCATTAAGGCATCAAATACTTTATTACCAGGGGCCTGGTGTTCCCTCTTTTCTTCAATACTTCTGACAATGTTGGCAGGATACTCACCTGAAAATGGGACACTCTCTTTCTTTTCTATGGGAAAGTGCTCCCATTTTTGGGTAAATAAGATGCTTCTTTTCAGTACATCTACTTGGATTCCTCTTGAAACGAGTATGTTACTGCTGCTAGAGGGGTATTTAAACAACAAAATTGGAATCCCGAAGACATTTTCCAATAGTTTCAACTTGAAGCGACTTGATTTCTACTCTCCTCTGGTATTCTTAAGGAAAGGTTGGCAAACTAATCACCTGAGAATGGATCACTCTTTTTTTTGAAGTTGCTCTCTTTTTGGGTAAGTAATGTGCTTCTCAATAATACATTTACTTGGAGATCATTAAGCCATCAATTACTTAATATCAGGATACAGACATCTACGGCCATGGTGTTTCCCCTTTTCTTCAATACTTCTGATAATGTTGACAGACTAATTACCTGTACTCTCATTCTTTTCTATCAGAAAGTGCACCATTTTGAGGTAAATAAGATGCTTTTCTTCAATACAGCTTCATAGAGGTCATTAAGACATCAATTACTTAATTTCAGGGTTCAGACTTATAATGGAACTTTGTATGGCTTATAGGAGACCATCAAAGATTTCTTTCACAATAGAGATACATTAACTGATTTGCATACTCATTTGCAGAGAAGTTTGAACGGGAAATATAATTTTCTTGGGGAGCAGAGAAGACACTTTGGAAGAGTTGGGTGTGAACCTAAGGGGTGTGGGCAGATTCCTCACATGGGACTTTATTATTCAAGAACATTTTAGATGACTGAGAGTGGCCTCACCCTGAGTGTTTGTGGAGACTATTCATAGGACTCTCAGTGCAAAACAGCACAGTCCCTGAGTTCTTGGACACAAGAACTCCTTTGGCAACCCTCGAGGGGATGAATGCTGGCCTTCAGGCCTAACCCTCGGTAAGCCTTACTTGTGGTTAGGATCCAGGGAACTGGGAGAAACAGAGTGTGGTATGCACCTTGGCTTAAACGCAATGGTAAGTAAGGAGGCAGCTTGGAGACTCAGCTTAGGCCTATAGTTGCACAGCAAATCTAAGAGTATCCGAGCAGAGACTGTGCATTTAGTAAAATTTCTGTTGCTTAATTTTCTCTTTCCCAAGATGTAGATTCCTCCTGAAGCAAGAATGCCACAGATACTAGATGAATATTTGATTCAAATCTAGGTTACTCTGATAGTATTTTAAAGATCGTTTCCAAAGAGACAGTATATTTAAGGAAACTGGACTGTCATCTACTCTGGTATACTTCTGCTAAAGTTGGTAGATTACTAACCTGAAAATGGGACACTCTCTTTCTTATATATCAGAAAATGCTCCCATTTTTTGGTAAATAATGTACTTTTATTCGATGTATCGTAAAGGCATTTATTCCTAAATTTCAGAATTCAGACATCCGGGGCCCTGGTGTTCATCCTTTTCTTCCATAATGTTGGCTGACTACTCACCTGAAAATGGGGTACTCTCTTTCTTTTCTATCAGAAAGTGCACCATTTTGGGGGTAAATAAAATCCTTTCCTTCATCACTGCTTCAAAGGAGATCATTAAGTCATCGATTACTTAATTTCAGCATTCAGACTAACAAATGATATTTTTTCAGTATTATATTAGACAATTATAGATTTCTACCATAATAGAGATAGCGTAGACTAAACATATTTTCAAATGTTGGCAGATTACTCACCTGAAAAAGAGACACTATCTTTTTTTATATGGGAAAGTGCTCCCTTTTTTGGGTAAATAAGATGCTTTTATTCATCACAGCTTCATAAAGGTAATTAAGTCCTCAGTTCAATTAATTTCAGTATTCAGACTAATAAAAGGAAATTTTGTATGGCTTATAGGAGACCATCGTAGATTTCTTTTATAATAGAGATAGCCTATCTAAATGTTTGCACACTACTCGCCTGAAAATGGGACACTCTCTTTGTTTGGAAAGGTCCCCCTTTTTGGGTAAATAATGTGCTTTTGTTCGATATATCGTAAAGGCATCTATTACAAGATTTCAGGATTCAGACAACTGGTGCTCTGGTGTTCCCTCTTTTCTTCAATTATGTTGGCTGACTACTCACCTAAAAATGTGGTACTCCCTTACTTTTCTATCAGAAAGTGCACCATTTTAGGGTAAATAAGATCCTTTTTTTCATCACAGCTTTATAGTGGTCATTAACTCATCAATTACTTAATTTCAGGATGAACATTAAGAAAAGATTTTTTCCATAATAGATATGGCCTAGACTAAACATATTTTCAAATATTTCTGATAATCTTGGCAGACTACTTACCTGAAAATGGGGTACTCTCTTTCTTTTCTAACAGAAAGTGCCCCCTTTTTAGGTAAACAAGGTGCTTCTCACTAATACATCTACATAGAGATCATAAAGGCAACAATTACTTAATTTCAGGATTCAGTCATCGACGGTCCCTGGTGTTTCACATTACTTTCGATAATGTTAAATGACTACTCACCTGAAAATGGGGTACTCTCTTTCTTTTCTATCAGAGCGTGCACTATTTTTGGGTAAATATCCTTTTCTTTATCACCGCTTCATAGAGGTCATTAAGTCATTGATTACTTAATTTCAGGATTCAGACCAACAGGATATATTTTCAGGCTTATTAGACCATTATAGATTTCTACCACAATAGAGATAGCGTAGGTTAAACATATTTTCAAATATTTCTGATAACGTTGGCACACTAGTCACCTGAAAATGGGACACTCTCTTTTTATATATTGGAAAGGCCCCCTTTTTGGGTAAATAAGGTGCTTCTCACAGATACATCTGCATAGAGATCATAAAGACATCAATTACTTAATTTCAGGATTCAGACATCTACGGCCCTGGTGTTTCTCATTTTACTCAATATTTCAGATAATGTTGGCTGACTACTCACCTGAAAATGGGACACTCTCTTTCTTTTATATCAGAAAGTTGCTTACTTTTCAGGTAAGTAATGTGCTTCTCTTCGACACATCTGCTTAGAGATCATTAAGGCATCAAATACTTTATTACCAGGGGCCTGGTGTTCCCTCTTTTCTTCAATACTTCTGACAATGTTGGCAGGATACTCACCTGAAAATGGGACACTCTCTTTCTTTTCTATGGGAAAGTGCTCCCATTTTTGGGTAAATAAGATGCTTCTTTTCAGTACATCTACTTGGATTCCTCTTGAAACGAGTATGTTACTGCTGCTAGAGGGGTATTTAAACAACAAAGGTGGAATCCCGAAGACAGTTTCCAATAGTTTCAACTTGAAGCGACTTGATTTCTACTCTCCTCTGGTATTCTTAAGGAAAGGTTGGCAAACTAATCACCTGAGAATGGATCACTCTTTTTTTTGAAGTTGCTCTCTTTTTGGGTAAGTAATGTGCTTCTCAATAATACATTTACTTGGAGATCATTAAGCCATCAATTACTTAATATCAGGATACAGACATCTACGGCCATGGTGTTTCCCCTTTTCTTCAATACTTCTGATAATGTTGACAGACTAATTATCAGAAAGTGCACCATTTTGAGGTAAATAAGATGCTTTTCTTCAATACAGCTTCATAGAGGTCATTAAGACATCAATTACTTAATTTCAGGGTTCAGACTTATAATGGAACTTTGTATGGCTTATAGGAGACCATCAAAGATTTCTTTCACAATAGAGATACATTAACTGATTTGCATACTCATTTGCAGAGAAGTTTGAACGGGAAATATAATTTTCTTGGGGAGCAGAGAAGACACTTTGGAAGAGTTGGGTGTGAACCTAAGGGGTGTGGGCAGATTCCTCACATGGGACTTTATTATTCAAGAACATTTTAGATGACTGAGAGTGGCCTCACCCTGAGTGTTTGTGGAGACTATTCATAGGACTCTCAGTGCAAAACAGCACAGTCCCTGAGTTCTTGGACACAAGAACTCCTTAGGCAACCCTCGAGGGGATGAATGCTGGCCTTCAGGCCTAACCCTCGGTAAGCCTTACTTGTGGTTAGGATCCAGGGAACTGGGAGAAACAGAGTGTGGTATGCACCTTGGCTTAAGCGCAATGGTAAGTAAGGAGGCAGCTTGGAGACTCAGCTTAGGCCTATAGTTGCACAGCAAATCTAAGAGTATCAGAGCAGAGACTGTGCATTTAGTAAAATTTCTGTTGCTTAATTTTCTCTTTCCCAAGATGTAGATTCCTCCTGAAGCAAGAATGCCACAGATACTAGATGAATATTTGATTCAAATCTAGGTTACTCTGATAGTATTTTAAAGATCGTTTCCAAAGAGACAGTATATTTAAGGAAACTGGACTGTCATCTACTCTGGTATACTTCTGCTAAAGTTGGTAGATTACTAACCTGAAAATGGGACACTCTCTTTCTTATATATCAGAAAATGCTCCCATTTTTTGGTAAATAATGTACTTTTATTCGATGTATCGTAAAGGCATTTATTCCTAAATTTCAGAATTCAGACATCCGGGGCCCTGGTGTTCACCCTTTTCTTCAATAATGTTGGCTGACTACTCACCTGAAAATGGGGTACTCTCTTTCTTTTCTATCAGAAAGTGCACCATTTTGGGGTAAATAAAATCCTTTCCTTCATCACTGCTTCAAAGGAGATCATTAAGTCATCGATTACTTAATTTCAGCATTCAGACTAACAAATGATATTTTTTCAGTATTATATTAGACAATTATAGATTTCTACCATAATAGAGATAGCCTAGACTAAACATATTTTCAAATGTTGGCAGATTACTCACCTGAAAAAGAGACACTATCTTTTTTTATATGGGAAAGTGCTCCCTTTTTTGGGTAAATAAGATGCTTTTTTTCATCACAGCTTCATAAAGGTAATTAAGTCCTCAGTTCAATTAATTTCAGTATTCAGACTAATAAAAGGAAATTTTGTATGGCTTATAGGAGACCATCATAGATTTCTTTTATAATAGAGATAGCCTATCTAAATGTTTGCACACTACTCGCCTGAAAATGGGACACTCTCTTTGTTTGGAAAGGTCCCCCTTTTTGGGTAAATAAAGTGCTTTTGTTCGATATATCGTAAAGGCATCTATTACAAGATTTCAGGATTCAGACAACTGGTGCTCTGGTGTTCCCTCTTTTCTTCAATTATGTTGGCTGACTACTCACCTAAAAATGTGGTACTCCCTTACTTTTCTATTAGAAAGTGCACCATTTTAGGGTAAATAAGATCCTTTTTTTCATCACAGCTTTATAGTGGTCATTAACTCATCAATTACTTAATTTCAGGATGAACATTAAGAAAATATTTTTTCCATAATAGATATGGCCTAGACTAAACATATTTTCAAATATTTTTGATAATCTTGGCAGACTACTTACCTGAAAATGGGGTACTCTCTTTCTTTTCTAACAGAAAGTGCCCCCTTTTTAGGTAAACAAGGTGCTTCTCACTAATACATCTACATAGAGATCATAAAGGCAACAATTACTTAATTTCAGGATTCAGACATCGACGGCCCTGGTGTTTCACATTACTTTCAATAATGTTGGATGACTACTCACCTGAAAATGGGGTACTCTCTTTCTTTTCTATCAGAGCGTGCACTATTTTTGGGTAAATATCCTTTTCTTTATCACCGCTTCATAGAGGTCATTAAGTCATTGATTACTTAATTTCAGGATTCAGACCAACAGGATATATTTTCAGGCTTATTAGACCATTATAGATTTCTACCACAATAGAGATAGCGTAGGTTAAACATATTTTCAAATATTTCTGATAACGTTGGCACACTAGTCACCTGAAAATGGGACACTCTCTTTTTTAGATTTGAAAATGACCCCTTTTTAGGTAAATAAGGTGCTTCTCACTGATACATCTGCATAGAGATAATAAAGGCAACAATTACTTCTTTTCAAGATTCAGACATCTACGGACCGATTTTTCCCATTTTCCTCAATACTTATGATAATGCTAGATGACTACTCACCTGAAAATGGGGTACTCTCTTTCTTTTCTATCAGAAAGTGCACCATTTTCGGGTAAATAAAATCCTTTTCTTCATCCCAGCTTCATAGTGGTCATTAAGTCATCAATTACTTAATTTCAGGATTCGGACTGAGAAAAGATTGTTTTCTATAATAGACTAAACATATTTTCAAATATTTCTGATAATGTTGGCAGACTACTTATCTTAAAATGAGTACTCTCTTTCTTTTCTATCAGAGCGTACACCATTTTTGGGTAAATAAGATGCTTATCTTCATAGAGGTCATTAAGTCATCAGTTATTTAATTTCAGGATTCAGACTAACAAAGGATATTTTTTTCAGGCTTATATTAGACCATTATAGATTTCTACCATAATAGAGATAGCCTAGACTAAACATATTTTCAAATATTTCTGATAATGTTGGCAGACTACTCACCTGAAAATGAGACACTGTCTTTTATATCAGATTGTTGCTCACTTTTCGGATGAGTAATGTGCTTCTCTTCGATACATCTGCTTGGAGATCATTAAGGTATCAAATACTTAATTACTGTGATTCAGACATCTAGGGCCCTAGTGTTCCTACTTTTCTTCAATATTTCTGATAACGTTGGCACACTAGTCACCTGAAAATGGGACACTCTTTTTATATATTAGAAAGGCCCCCTTTTTAGGTAAATAATGTGCTTCTCACAGATACATCTGCATAGAGATCATAAAGACTTCAATTACTTAATTTCAGGATTCAGACATCTACGGCCCTGGTGTTTCTCATTTTACTCAATATTTCAGATAATGTTGGCTGACTACTCACCTGAAAATGGGACACTCTCTTTCTTTTATATCAGAAAGTTGCTTACTTTTCAGGTAAGTAATGTGCTTCTCTTCGACACATCTGCTTAGAGATCATTAAGGCATCAAATACTTTATTACCAGGGGCCTGGTGTTCCCTCTTTTCTTCAATACTTCTGACAATGTTGGCAGGATACTCACCTGAAAATGGGACACTCTCTTTCTTTTCTATGGGAAAGTGCTCCCATTTTTGGGTAAATAAGATGCTTCTTTTCAGTACATCTACTTGGATTCCTCTTGAAACGAGTATGTTACTGCTGCTAGAGGGGTATTTAAACAACAAAGGTGGAATCCCGAAGACAGTTTCCAATAGTTTCAACTTGAAGCGACTTGATTTCTACTCTCCTCTGGTATTCTTAAGGAAAGGTTGGCAAACTAATCACCTGAGAATGGATCACTCTTTTTTTTGAAGTTGCTCTCTTTTTGGGTAAGTAATGTGCTTCTCAATAATACATTTACTTGGAGATCATTAAGCCATCAATTACTTAATATCAGGATACAGACATCTACGGCCATGGTGTTTCCCCTTTTCTTCAATACTTCTGATAATGTTGATAGACTAATTACCTGTACTCTCATTCTTTTCTATCAGAAAGTGCACCATTTTGAGGTAAATAAGATGCTTTTCTTCAATACAGCTTCATAGAGGTCATTAAGACATCAATTACTTAATTTCAGGGTTCAGACTTATAATGGAACTTTGTATGGCTTATAGGAGACCATCAAAGATTTCTTTCACAATAGAGATACATTAACTGATTTGCATACTCATTTGCAGAGAAGTTTGAACGGGAAATATAATTTTCTTGGGGAGCAGAGAAGACACTTTGGAAGAGTTGGGTGTGAACCTAAGGGGTGTGGGCAGATTCCTCACATGGGACTTTATTATTCAAGAACATTTTAGATGACTGAGAGTGGCCTCACCCTGAGTGTTTGTGGAGACTATTCATAGGACTCTCAGTGCAAAACAGCACAGTCCCTGAGTTCTTGGACACAAGAACTCCTTAGGCAACCCTCGAGGGGATGAATGCTGGCCTTCAGGCCTAACCCTCGGTAAGCCTTACTTGTGGTTAGGATCCAGGGAACTGGGAGAAACAGAGTGTGGTATGCACCTTGGCTTAAGCGCAATGGTAAGTAAGGAGGCAGCTTGGAGACTCAGCTTAGGCCTATAGTTGCACAGCAAATCTAAGAGTATCCGAGCAGAGACTGTGCATTTAGTAAAATTTCTGTTGCTTAATTTTCTCTTTCCCAAGATGTAGATTCCTCCTGAAGCAAGAATGCCACAGATACTAGATGAATATTTGATTCAAATCTAGGTTACTCTGATAGTATTTTAAAGATCGTTTCCAAAGAGACAGTATATTTAAGGAAACTGGACTGTCATCTACTCTGGTATACTTCTGCTAAAGTTGGTAGATTACTAACCTGAAAATGGGACACTCTCTTTCTTATATATCAGAAAATGCTCCCATTTTTTGGTAAATAATGTACTTTTATTCGATGTGTCGTAAAGGCATTTATTCCTAAATTTCAGAATTCAGACATCCGGGGCCCTGGTGTTCACCCTTTTCTTCAATAATGTTGGCTGACTACTCACCTGAAAATGGGGTACTCTCTTTCTTTTCTATCAGAAAGTGCACCATTTTGGGGTAAATAAAATCCTTTCCTTCATCACTGCTTCAAAGGAGATCATTAAGTCATCGATTACTTAATTTCAGCATTCAGACTAACAAATGATATTTTTTCAGTATTATATTAGACAATTATAGATTTCTACCATAATAGAGATAGCCTAGACTAAACATATTTTCAAATGTTGGCAGATTACTCACCTGAAAAAGAGACACTATCTTTTTTTATATGGGAAAGTGCTCCCTTTTTTGGGTAAATAAGATGCTTTTTTTCATCACAGCTTCATAAAGGTAATTAAGTCCTCAGTTCAATTAATTTCAGTATTCAGACTAATAAAAGGAAATTTTGTATGGCTTATAGGAGACCATCATAGATTTCTTTTATAATAGAGATAGCCTATCTAAATGTTTGCACACTACTCGCCTGAAAATGGGACACTCTCTTTGTTTGGAAAGGTCCCCCTTTTTGGGTAAATAAAGTGCTTTTGTTCGATATATCGTAAAGGCATCTATTACAAGATTTCAGGATTCAGACAACTGGTGCTCTGGTGTTCCCTCTTTTCTTCAATTATGTTGGCTGACTACTCACCTAAAAATGTGGTACTCCCTTACTTTTCTATTAGAAAGTGCACCATTTTAGGGTAAATAAGATCCTTTTTTTCATCACAGCTTTATAGTGGTCATTAACTCATCAATTACTTAATTTCAGGATGAACATTAAGAAAATATTTTTTCCATAATAGATATGGCCTAGACTAAACATATTTTCAAATATTTTTGATAATCTTGGCAGACTACTTACCTGAAAATGGGGTACTCTCTTTCTTTTCTAACAGAAAGTGCCCCCTTTTTAGGTAAACAAGGTGCTTCTCACTAATACATCTACATAGAGATCATAAAGGCAACAATTACTTAATTTCAGGATTCAGACATCGACGGCCCTGGTGTTTCACATTACTTTCAATAATGTTGGATGACTACTCACCTGAAAATGGGGTACTCTCTTTCTTTTCTATCAGAGCGTGCACTATTTTTGGGTAAATATCCTTTTCTTTATCACCGCTTCATAGAGGTCATTAAGTCATTGATTACTTAATTTCAGGATTCAGACCAACAGGATATATTTTCAGGCTTATTAGACCATTATAGATTTCTACCACAATAGAGATAGCGTAGGTTAAACATATTTTCAAATATTTCTGATAACGTTGGCACACTAGTCACCTGAAAATGGGACACTCTCTTTTTTAGATTTGAAAATGACCCCTTTTTAGGTAAATAAGGTGCTTCTCACTGATACATCTGCATAGAGATAATAAAGGCAACAATTACTTCTTTTCAAGATTCAGACATCTACGGACCGATTTTTCCCATTTTCCTCAATACTTATGATAATGCTAGATGACTACTCACCTGAAAATGGGGTACTCTCTTTCTTTTCTATGGGAAAGTGCTCCCCTTTTTGGGTAAATAGGATGCTTAATTACCTCTTTCCCAAAAGTAGATTCCTCCTGAAGTAAGAATGCCACTGATGCTGGATGAATATTTGATACAACTCAAGTTTACTAAAAGATTCAGTACATTCAAGGAAACTGGATTGTCATCTTCTCTGTTATACTTCTGCTAATGTTAGTAGATTACCAACCTGAAAATGGGACAATCTCTTTCTTTTATATCAGAAGCTGCTCCATTTTTGGGTAAATAATGTGCTTTTATTCGATAGATCATAGAGGCATCTATTACTAAATTTCAGGATTCAGACATCTGGGGCCCTGGTGTTCCTACTTTTCTTCAATAATGTTGGCTGACTACACCCCTTGAAAATGAGGTATTCTCTTGCTTTTCTATCAGAAAGTATACCATTTTTTGGGTAAATAAGATCCTTTTCTTCATCCCAGCTTCATAGTAGTCATTAAGTTATCAATTACTTAATTTCAGGATTCAGACTGAGAAAAGATTCTTTTTATAATAGATATAGCCTAGACTAAACATATTTTCAAATATTTCTGATAATGTTGGCAGACTACTTACCTGAAAATGAGTACTCTCTTTTCTATCAGAGAGTACACCATTTTTGGGTAAATAAGATGCTTATGTTCATCACAGCTTCATAGAGGTCATTAAGTCATCAGTTATTTAATTTCAGGATTCATACTGACAATAGAAATAATGTCTGGCTTATAGGAGACCATCATAGATTTCTTTTATAATAGAGATAGCCTAGATTAAATGTTGGCATACTAGTTACTTGAAAATGGGACACTCTCTTTTTTAGATTTGAAAATGACCCCTTTTTAGGTAAATAAGGTGCTTCTCACTGATACATCTGCATAGAGATAATAAAGGCAACAATTACTTCTTTTCAAGATTCAGACATTTACGGCCCCGATTTTTCCCATTTTCCTCAATACTTATGATAATGCTAGATGACTACTCACCTGAAAATGGGGTACTCTCTTTCTTTTCTATCAGAAAGTGCACCATTTTCGGGTAAATAAAATCCTTTTCTTCATCCCAGCTTCATAGTGGTCATTAAGTCATCAATTACTTAATTTCAGGATTCGGACTGAGAAAAGATTCTTTTCTATAATAGACTAAACATATTTTCAAATATTTCTGATAATGTTGGCAGACTACTTATCTTAAAATGAGTACTCTCTTTCTTTTCTATCAGAGCGTACACCATTTTTGGGTAAATAAGATGCTTATCTTCATAGAGGTCATTAAGTCATCAGTTATTTAATTTCAGGATTCAGACTAACAAAGGATATTTTTTCAGGCTTATATTAGACCATTATAGATTTCTACCATAATAGAGATAGCCTAGACTAAACATATTTTCAAATATTTCTGATAATGTTGGCAGACTACTCACCTGAAAATGAGACACTGTCTTTTATATCAGATTGTTGCTCACTTTTCGGATGAGTAATGTGCTTCTCTTCGATACATCTGCTTGGAGATCATTAAGGTATCAAATACTTAATTACTGTGATTCAGACATCTAGGGCCCTAGTGTTCCTACTTTTCTTCAATATTTCTGATAACGTTGGCACACTAGTCACCTGAAAATGGGACACTCTCTTTTTATATATTAGAAAGGCCCCCTTTTTAGGTAAATAAGGTGCTTCTCACAGATACATCTGCATAGAGATCATAAAGACATCAATTACTTAATTTCAGGATTCAGACATCTACGGCCCTGGTGTTTCTCATTTTACTCAATATTTCAGATAATGTTGGCTGACTACTCACCTGAAAATGGGACACTCTCTTTCTTTTATATCAGAAAGTTGCTTACTTTTCAGGTAAGTAATGTGCTTCTCTTCGACACATCTGCTTAGAGATCATTAAGGCATCAAATACTTTATTACCAGGGGCCTGGTGTTCCCTCTTTTCTTCAATACTTCTGACAATGTTGGCAGGATACTCACCTGAAAATGGGACACTCTCTTTCTTTTCTATGGGAAAGTGCTCCCATTTTTGGGTAAATAAGATGCTTCTTTTCAGTACATCTACTTGGATTCCTCTTGAAACGAGTATGTTACTGCTGCTAGAGGGGTATTTAAACAACAAAATTGGAATCCCGAAGACATTTTCCAATAGTTTCAACTTGAAGCGACTTGATTTCTACTCTCCTCTGGTATTCTTAAGGAAAGGTTGGCAAACTAATCACCTGAGAATGGATCACTCTTTTTTTTGAAGTTGCTCTCTTTTTGGGTAAGTAATGTGCTTCTCAATAATACATTTACTTGGAGATCATTAAGCCATCAATTACTTAATATCAGGATACAGACATCTACGGCCATGGTGTTTCCCCTTTTCTTCAATACTTCTGATAATGTTGACAGACTAATTACCTGTACTCTCATTCTTTTCTATCAGAAAGTGCACCATTTTGAGGTAAATAAGATGCTTTTCTTCAATACAGCTTCATAGAGGTCATTAAGACATCAATTACTTAATTTCAGGGTTCAGACTTATAATGGAACTTTGTATGGCTTATAGGAGACCATCAAAGATTTCTTTCACAATAGAGATACATTAACTGATTTGCATACTCATTTGCAGAGAAGTTTGAACGGGAAATATAATTTTCTTGGGGAGCAGAGAAGACACTTTGGAAGAGTTGGGTGTGAACCTAAGGGGTGTGGGCAGATTCCTCACATGGGACTTTATTATTCAAGAACATTTTAGATGACTGAGAGTGGCCTCACCCTGAGTGTTTGTGGAGACTATTCATAGGACTCTCAGTGCAAAACAGCACAGTCCCTGAGTTCTTGGACACAAGAACTCCTTTGGCAACCCTCGAGGGGATGAATGCTGGCCTTCAGGCCTAACCCTCGGTAAGCCTTACTTGTGGTTAGGATCCAGGGAACTGGGAGAAACAGAGTGTGGTATGCACCTTGGCTTAAACGCAATGGTAAGTAAGGAGGCAGCTTGGAGACTCAGCTTAGGCCTATAGTTGCACAGCAAATCTAAGAGTATCCGAGCAGAGACTGTGCATTTAGTAAAATTTCTGTTGCTTAATTTTCTCTTTCCCAAGATGTAGATTCCTCCTGAAGCAAGAATGCCACAGATACTAGATGAATATTTGATTCAAATCTAGGTTACTCTGATAGTATTTTAAAGATCGTTTCCAAAGAGACAGTATATTTAAGGAAACTGGACTGTCATCTACTCTGGTATACTTCTGCTAAAGTTGGTAGATTACTAACCTGAAAATGGGACACTCTCTTTCTTATATATCAGAAAATGCTCCCATTTTTTGGTAAATAATGTACTTTTATTCGATGTATCGTAAAGGCATTTATTCCTAAATTTCAGAATTCAGACATCCGGGGCCCTGGTGTTCATCCTTTTCTTCCATAATGTTGGCTGACTACTCACCTGAAAATGGGGTACTCTCTTTCTTTTCTATCAGAAAGTGCACCATTTTGGGGTAAATAAAATCCTTTCCTTCATCACTGCTTCAAAGGAGATCATTAAGTCATCGATTACTTAATTTCAGCATTCAGACTAACAAATGATATTTTTTCAGTATTATATTAGACAATTATAGATTTCTACCATAATAGAGATAGCCTAGACTAAACATATTTTCAAATGTTGGCAGATTACTCACCTGAAAAAAGAGACACTATCTTTTTTTATATGGGAAAGTGCTCCCTTTTTTGGGTAAATAAGATGCTTTTATTCATCACAGCTTCATAAAGGTAATTAAGTCCTCAGTTCAATTAATTTCAGTATTCAGACTAATAAAAGGAAATTTTGTATGGCTTATAGGAGACCATCGTAGATTTCTTTTATAATAGAGATAGCCTATCTAAATGTTTGCACACTACTCGCCTGAAAATGGGACACTCTCTTTGTTTGGAAAGGTCCCCCTTTTTGGGTAAATAATGTGCTTTTGTTCGATATATCGTAAAGGCATCTATTACAAGATTTCAGGATTCAGACAACTGGTGCTCTGGTGTTCCCTCTTTTCTTCAATTATGTTGGCTGACTACTCACCTAAAAATTGTGGTACTCCCTTACTTTTCTATCAGAAAGTGCACCATTTTAGGGTAAATAAGATCCTTTTTTTTCATCACAGCTTTATAGTGGTCATTAACTCATCAATTACTTAATTTCAGGATGAACATTAAGAAAAGATTTTTTCCATAATAGATATGGCCTAGACTAAACATATTTTCAAATATTTCTGATAATCTTGGCAGACTACTTACCTGAAAATGGGGTACTCTCTTTCTTTTCTAACAGAAAGTGCCCCCTTTTTAGGTAAACAAGGTGCTTCTCACTAATACATCTACATAGAGATCATAAAGGCAACAATTACTTAATTTCAGGATTCAGTCATCGACGGTCCTGGTGTTTCACATTACTTTCGATAATGTTAAATGACTACTCACCTGAAAATGGGGTACTCTCTTTCTTTTCTATCAGAGCGTGCACTATTTTTGGGTAAATATCCTTTTCTTTATCACCGCTTCATAGAGGTCATTAAGTCATTGATTACTTAATTTCAGGATTCAGACCAACAGGATATATTTTCAGGCTTATTAGACCATTATAGATTTCTACCACAATAGAGATAGCGTAGGTTAAACATATTTTCAAATATTTCTGATAACGTTGGCACACTAGTCACCTGAAAATGGGACACTCTCTTTTTATATATTGGAAAGGCCCCCTTTTTGGGTAAATAAGGTGCTTCTCACAGATACATCTGCATAGAGATCATAAAGACATCAATTACTTAATTTCAGGATTCAGACATCTACGGCCCTGGTGTTTCTCATTTTACTCAATATTTCAGATAATGTTGGCTGACTACTCACCTGAAAATGGGACACTCTCTTTCTTTTATATCAGAAAGTTGCTTACTTTTCAGGTAAGTAATGTGCTTCTCTTCGACACATCTGCTTAGAGATCATTAAGGCATCAAATACTTTATTACCAGGGGCCTGGTGTTCCCTCTTTTCTTCAATACTTCTGACAATGTTGGCAGGATACTCACCTGAAAATGGGACACTCTCTTTCTTTTCTATGGGAAAGTGCTCCCATTTTTGGGTAAATAAGATGCTTCTTTTCAGTACATCTACTTGGATTCCTCTTGAAACGAGTATGTTACTGCTGCTAGAGGGGTATTTAAACAACAAAGGTGGAATCCCGAAGACAGTTTCCAATAGTTTCAACTTGAAGCGACTTGATTTCTACTCTCCTCTGGTATTCTTAAGGAAAGGTTGGCAAACTAATCACCTGAGAATGGATCACTCTTTTTTTTGAAGTTGCTCTCTTTTTGGGTAAGTAATGTGCTTCTCAATAATACATTTACTTGGAGATCATTAAGCCATCAATTACTTAATATCAGGATACAGACATCTACGGCCATGGTGTTTCCCCTTTTCTTCAATACTTCTGATAATGTTGACAGACTAATTATCAGAAAGTGCACCATTTTGAGGTAAATAAGATGCTTTTCTTCAATACAGCTTCATAGAGGTCATTAAGACATCAATTACTTAATTTCAGGGTTCAGACTTATAATGGAACTTTGTATGGCTTATAGGAGACCATCAAAGATTTCTTTCACAATAGAGATACATTAACTGATTTGCATACTCATTTGCAGAGAAGTTTGAACGGGAAATATAATTTTCTTGGGGAGCAGAGAAGACACTTTGGAAGAGTTGGGTGTGAACCTAAGGGGTGTGGGCAGATTCCTCACATGGGACTTTATTATTCAAGAACATTTTAGATGACTGAGAGTAGGCCTCACCCTGAGTGTTTGTGGAGACTATTCATAGGACTCTCAGTGCAAAACAGCACAGTCCCTGAGTTCTTGGACACAAGAACTCCTTAGGCAACCCTCGAGGGGATGAATGCTGGCCTTCAGGCCTAACCCTCGGTAAGCCTTACTTGTGGTTAGGATCCAGGGAACTGGGGAGAAACAGAGTGTGGTATGCACCTTGGCTTAAGCGCAATGGTAAGTAAGGAGGCAGCTTGGAGACTCAGCTTAGGCCTATAGTTGCACAGCAAATCTAAGAGTATCCGAGCAGAGACTGTGCATTTAGTAAAATTTCTGTTGCTTAATTTTTCTCTTTCCCAAGATGTAGATTCCTCCTGAAGCAAGAATGCCACAGATACTAGATGAATATTTGATTCAAATCTAGGTTACTCTGATAGTATTTTAAAGATCGTTTCCAAAGAGACAGTATATTTAAGGAAACTGGACTGTCATCTACTCTGGTATACTTCTGCTAAGTTGGTAGATTACTAACCTGAAAATGGGACACTCTCTTTCTTATATATCAGAAAATGCTCCCATTTTTTGGTAAATAATGTACTTTTATTCGATGTATCGTAAAGGCATTTATTCCTAAATTTCAGAATTCAGACATCCGGGGCCCTGGTGTTCACCCTTTTCTTCAATAATGTTGGCTGACTACTCACCTGAAAATGGGGGTACTCTCTTTCTTTTCTATCAGAAAGTGCACCATTTTGGGGTAAATAAATCCTTTCCTTCATCACTGCTTCAAAGGAGATCATTAAGTCATCGATTACTTAATTTCAGCATTCAGACTAACAAATGATATTTTTTCAGTATTATATTAGACAATTATAGATTTCTACCATAATAGAGATAGCCTAGACTAAACATATTTTCAAATGTTGGCAGATTACTCACCTGAAAAAGAGACACTATCTTTTTTTATATGGGAAAGTGCTCCCTTTTTTGGGTAAATAAGATGCTTTTTTTCATCACAGCTTCATAAAGGTAATTAAGTCCTCAGTTCAATTAATTTCAGTATTCAGACTAATAAAAGGAAATTTTGTATGGCTTATAGGAGACCATCATAGATTTCTTTTATAATAGAGATAGCCTATCTAAATGTTTGCACACTACTCGCCTGAAAATGGGACACTCTCTTTGTTTGGAAAGGTCCCCCTTTTTGGGTAAATAAAGTGCTTTTGTTCGATATATCGTAAAGGCATCTATTACAAGATTTTCAGGATTCAGACAACTGGTGCTCTGGTGTTCCCTCTTTTCTTCAATTATGTTGGCTGACTACTCACCTAAAAATGTGGTACTCCCTTACTTTTCTATTAGAAAGTGCACCATTTTAGGGTAAATAAGATCCTTTTTTTCATCACAGCTTTATAGTGGTCATTAACTCATCAATTACTTAATTTCAGGATGAACATTAAGAAAATATTTTTTCCATAATAGATATGGCCTAGACTAAACATATTTTCAAATATTTTTGATAATCTTGGCAGACTACTTACCTGAAAATGGGGTACTCTCTTTCTTTTCTAACAGAAAGTGCCCCCTTTTTAGGTAAACAAGGTGCTTCTCACTAATACATCTACATAGAGATCATAAAGGCAACAATTACTTAATTTCAGGATTCAGACATCGACGGCCCTGGTGTTTCACATTACTTTCAATAATGTTGGATGACTACTCACCTGAAAATGGGGTACTCTCTTTCTTTTCTATCAGAGCGTGCACTATTTTTGGGTAAATATCCTTTTCTTTATCACCGCTTCATAGAGGTCATTTAAGTCATTGATTACTTAATTTCAGGATTCAGACCAACAGGATATATTTTCAGGCTTATTAGACCATTATAGATTTCTACCACAATAGAGATAGCGTAGGTTAAACATATTTTCAAATATTTCTGATAACGTTGGCACACTAGTCACCTGAAAATGGGACACTCTCTTTTTTAGATTTGAAAATGACCCCTTTTTAGGTAAATAAGGTGCTTCTCTACTGATACATCTGCATAGAGATAATTAAGGCAACAATTACTTCTTTTCAAGATTCAGACATCTACGGACCGATTTTTCCCATTTTCCTCAATACTTATGATAATGCTAGATGACTACTCACCTGAAAATGGGGTACTCTCTTTCTTTTCTATCAGAAAGTGCACCATTTTCGGGTAAATAAAATCCTTTTCTTCATCCAGCTTCATAGTGGTCATTAAGTCATCTATTACTTAATTTCAGGATTCGGACTGAGAAAAGATTGTTTTCTATAATAGACTAAACATATTTTCAAATATTTCTGATAATGTTGGCAGACTACTTATCTTAAAATGAGTACTCTCTTTCTTTTCTATCAGAGCGTACACCATTTTTTGGGTAAATAAGATGCTTATCTTCATAGAGGTCATTAAGTCATCAGTTATTTAATTTCAGGATTCAGACTAACAAAGGATATTTTTTTCAGGCTTATATTAGACCATTATAGATTTCTACCATAATAGAGATAGCCTAGACTAAACATATTTTCAAATATTTCTGATAATGTTGGCAGACTACTCACCTGAAAATGAGACACTGTCTTTTATATCAGATTGTTGCTCACTTTTCGGATGAGTAATGTGCTTCTCTTCGATACATCTGCTTGGAGATCATTAAGGTATCAAATACTTAATTACTGTGATTCAGACATCTAGGGCCCTAGTGTTCCTACTTTTCTTCATATTTCTGATAACGTTGGCACACTAGTCACCTGAAAATGGGACACTCTTTTTATATATTAGAAAGGCCCCTTTTTAGGTAAATAATGTGCTTCTCACAGATACATCTGCATAGAGATCATAAAGACTTCAATTACTTAATTTCAGGATTCAGACATCTACGGCCCTGGTGTTTCTCATTTTACTCAATATTTCAGATAATGTGTGGCTGACTACTCACCTGAAAATGGGACACTCTCTTTCTTTTATATCAGAAAGTTGCTTACTTTTCAGGTAAGTAATGTGCTTCTCTTCGACACATCTGCTTAGAGATCATTAAGGCATCAAATACTTTATTTACCAGGGGCCTGGTGTTCCCTCTTTTTCTTCAATACTTCTGACAATGTTGGCAGGATACTCACCTGAAAATGGGACACTCTCTTTCTTTTCTATGGGAAAGTGCTCCCATTTTTGGGTAAATAAGATGCTTCTTTTTCAGTACATCTACTTGGATTCCTCTTGAAACGAGTATGTTACTGCTGCTAGAGGGGTATTTAAACAACAAAGGTGGAATCCCGAAGACAGTTTCCAATAGTTTCAACTTGAAGCGACTTGATTTCTACTCTCCTTGGTATTCTTAAGGAAAGGTTGGCAAAACTAATCACCTGAGAATGGATCACTCTTTTTTTTGAAGTTGCTCTCCTTTTTGGGTGAAGTAATGTGCTTCTCAAATATACATTTACTTGGGATCATTAAGCATCAATTACTTAATATCAGGATACAGACATCTACGGCCATGGTGTTTCCCCTTTTCTTCATACTTCTGATAATGTTGATAGACTAATTACCTGTACTCTCATTCTTTTCTATCAGAAAGTGCACCATTTTGAGGTAAATAAGATGCTTTTCTTCAATACAGCTTCATAGAGGTCATTAAGACATCAATTACTTAATTTCAGGGTTCAGACTTATTAATGGAACTTTTGTATGGCTTATAAGGAGGACCATCAAAGATTTCTTTCACAATAGAGATACATTAACTGATTTGCATACTCATTTGCAGAGAAGTTTTGAACGGGAAATATAATTTTCTTGGGGAGCAGAGAAGACACTTTGGAAGAGTTGGGTGTGAACCTAAGGGGTGTGGGCAGATTCCTCACATGGGACTTTATTATTCAAGAACATTTTAGATGACTGAGAGTGGCCTCACCCTGAGTGTTTGTGGAGACTATTCATAGGACTCTCAGTGCAAAACAGCACAGTCCCCTGAGTTCTTGGACACAAGAACTCCTTAGGCAACCCTCGAGGGGATGAATGCTGGCCTTCAGGCCTAACCCTCGGTAAGCCTTACTTGTGGTTAGGATCCAGGGAACTGGGAGAAACAGAGTGTGGTATGCACCTTGGCTTAAGCGCAATGGTAAGTAAGGAGGCAGCTTGGAGACTCAGCTTAGGCCTATAGTTGCACAGCAAATCTAAGAGTATCCGAGCAGAGACTGTGCATTTAGTAAAATTTCTGTTGCTTAATTTTCTCTTTCCCAAGATGTAGATTCCTCCTGAAGCAAGAATGCCACAGATACTAGATGAATATTTGATTCAAATCTAGGTTACCTCTGATAGTATTTTAAAGATCGTTTCCAAAGAGACAGTATATTTAAGGAAACTGGACTGTCATCTACTCTGGTATACTTCTGCTAAAGTTGGTAGATTACTAACCTGAAAATGGGACACTCTCTTTCTTATATATCAGAAAATGCTCCCATTTTTTTGGTAAATAATGTACTTTTATTCGATGTGTCGTAAAGGCATTTATTCCTAAATTTCAGAATTCAGACATCCGGGGCCCCTGGTGTTCACCCTTTTCTTCAATAATGTTGGCTGACTACTCACCTGAAAATGGGGTACTCTCTTTCTTTTCTATCAGAAAGTGCACCATTTTGGGGTAAATAAATCCTTTCCTTCATCACTGCTTCAAAGGAGATCATTAAGTCATCGATTACTTAATTTCAGCATTCAGACTAACAAATGATATTTTTTCAGTATTATATTAGACAATTATAGATTTCTACCATAATAGAGATAGCCTAGACTAAACATATTTTCAAATGTTGGCAGATTACTCACCTGAAAAGAGACACTATCTTTTTTTATATGGGAAAGTGCTCCCTTTTTTTGGGTAAATAAGATGCTTTTTTTCATCACAGCTTCATAAAGGTAATTAAGTCCTCAGTTCAATTAATTTCAGTATTCAGACTAATAAAGGAAATTTTGTATGGCTTATAGGAGACCATCATAGATTTCTTTTATAATAGAGATAGCCTATCTAAATGTTTGCACACTACTCGCCTGAAAATGGGACACTCTCTTTGTTTGGAAAGGTCCCCCTTTTTGGGTAAATAAAGTGCTTTTGTCTCGATATATCGTAAAGGCATCTATTAAAGATTTCAGGATTCAGACAACTGGTGCTCTGGTGTTCCCTCTTTTCTTCAATTATGTTGGCTGACTACTCACCTAAAAATGTGGTACTTCCCCTTACTTTTCTATTAGAAAGTGCACCATTTTAGGGTAAATAAGATCCTTTTTTTCATCACAGCTTTATAGTGGTCATTAACTCATCAATTACTTAATTTCAGGATGAACATTAAGAAAATATTTTTTCCATAATAGATATGGCCTAGACTAAACATATTTTCAAATATTTTTGATAATCTTGGCAGACTACTTACCTGAAAATGGGGTACTCTCTTTCTTTTCTAACAGAAAGTGCCCCCTTTTTAGGTAAACAAGGTGCTTCTCACTAATACATCTACATAGAGATCATAAAGGCAACAATTACTTAATTTCAGGATTCAGACATCGACGGCCCTGGTGTTTCACATTACTTTCAATAATGTTGGATGACTACTCACCTGAAAATGGGGTACTCTCTTTCTTTTCTATCAGAGCGTGCACTATTTTTGGGTAAATATCCTTTTCTTTATCACCGCTTCATAGAGGTCATTAAGTCATTGATTACTTAATTTTCAGGATTCAGACCAACAGGATATATTTTCAGGCTTATTAGACCATTATAGATTTCTACCACAATAGAGATAGCGTAGGTTAAACATATTTTCAAATATTTCTGATAACGTTGGCACACTAGTCACCTGAAAATGGGACACTCTCTTTTTTAGATTTGAAAATGACCCCTTTTTAGGTAAATAAGGTGCTTCTCACTGATACATCTGCATAGAGATAATAAAGGCAACAATTACTTCTTTTCAAGATTCAGACATCTACGGACCGATTTTTCCCATTTTCCTCAATACTTATGATAATGCTAGATGATACTCACC
>NW_022985895.1:0-35746 GCF_902459505.1 Geotrypetes seraphini
CGACACTCATACAGTGGCGTACCTAGGGGGGGGGCGGGGGGGGCGGGCCGCCCCGGGTACCAGCCCTAAGGGGGTGTTCCCGGCCTTGCCGTTCAGTCCCCCGCCACCCCCGAAGGACCGCTCGCCCCCCTGGCCTCCCCGCACCACCTATGAACAGCCGCAGCAGGATCGCGAAGTCAGCGTCAGCATCCCTGCGCTGCTTCCTACGACGCGATCCCGCCCCTCCTCTGACGTCAGAGGAGGGGCGGGACCGTGGCGCAGGAAGCAGCAGGGATCGCTGACGCTGACTTCGCGTTCCTGCTGCGGCTGTTCATAGGTGGTGCGGGGAGGCCAGGGGGGCGAGCGGTCCTTCGGGGGTGGCGGGGGACTGAACGGCAAGGCCGGGAACACCCCCTTAGGGCTGGTACCCGACGCTGACTTCGCGATCCTGCTGCGGCTGTTCATAGGTGGTGCGGGGAGGCCAGGGGGGCGAGCGGTCCTTCGGGGTGGGTCGGGGCATCAGGCAGTGGCGTACCTAGGGGGGGGGCGGGGGGGGCGGGCCGCCCCGGGTACCAGCCCTAAGGGGGTGTTCCCGGCCTTGCCGTTCAGTCCCCCCCCACCCCCGAAGGACCGCTCGCCCCCCTGGCCTCCCCGCACCACCTATGAACAGCCGCAGCAGGATCGCGAAGTCAGCGTCAGCATCCCTGCGCTGCTTCCTACGACGCGATCCCGCCCCTCCTCTGACGTCAGAGGAGGGGCGGGACCGTGGCGCAGGAAGCAGCAGGGATCGCTGACGCTGACTTCGCGTTCCTGCTGCGGCTGTTCATAGGTGGTGCGGGGAGGCCAGGGGGGCGAGCGGTCCTTCGGGGGTGGCGGGGGACTGAACGGCAAGGCCGGGAACACCCCCTTAGGGCTGGTACCCGACGCTGACTTCGCGATCCTGCTGCGGCTGTTCATAGGTGGTGCGGGGAGGCCAGGGGGGCGAGCGGTCCTTCGGGGTGGGTCGGGGCATCAGGCCTTCAGGGTGGGGCGGGCGGGCAGGCAAGCAGGCTTTCAAGGGGGAGGGGGGTGACAGGCAGGCAGGCAGGCCTTCAAGGGGGGACAGGCCTTCGGGGGGGGGGGGTGCAGACATTCAAGGGGTGCAGGCCTTCAAGGGGGGCAGGCAGGCCTTCAGGGGGGTGCAGACCTTCGGGTGGGGGTGTAGGCCTTTGGGGGGGGTGCAGACCTTCAAGGGGGTGCAGGCCTTCAAGGGGGGAAAGGCAGGCAGGCCTTCAAGGGGGGGACAGGCCTACAAGGGGGGGGGGACGGGCCTACAAGGGGGGGGACAGGCCTACAAGGGGGGGGACAGGCCTTCAAGGGGGGTGCAGGCCTTCAAGGGGGGTGCAGGCCTTCAAGGGGGAGACAGGCCTTCAAGGGGGGGAAAGGCAGGCAGGCAGGCCTTAAAGGGGGGGACAGGCCTACAAGGGGGTGGGACAGGCCTTCAAGGGGGGGACAGGCCTTCGGGGGGGTGCAGACCTTCAAGGGAGTGCAGGCCTTCGGGGGGGGGGGGGTGCAGTCCTTCAGGGGTGGGGTTTAGGCCTTCAGAGGGGAACAGACCTTCGGGTGGGAGGTAAAGTCCTTCGGGGGGTGCAGGTCTTCAGGGGTGGGGTGTAGCCCTTCGGAGGGGGGACAGACCTTCGGGGGAGGGGGGGTCCTGGTGTAAAAGTACACAGAGGGAGAGAGGGAAGGGGGGGTTCAAAGATACATGCATATGCCAGACTTTGGGGGTTAGAAATAATGGGTCTAAAAACAGAGGAGTGGGAGAGAGATGGTGCATAATGGGATTTAGGGAGGGAAGGAACAGAAAGGGAGAGAACTTGGAAACAGGGGATGGTGTGGAGGGGGGATAGAGATACTGGATAGGAGGATAGTTGGGAACAGAAAGGGAGAGATGGTGGATCCTGGGGTGGTGGGGAGTTGAGAAAAGGTGAATCTGTGGATGGAGACAAAAAAAAGGAAAGATGCCAGATCTCCGGGAGAGGGAAGGGAAACGGAAGGGGAGAACAGAGATGGCAGACGGATGGTTAGCACGGAGAAAGGAGACCCTGGCAAGCAAGACAACAAGAGCCTGGGACCAACAAGATTTGAATATTGATCAGAGAACAAAAGGTAGAAAAAAATAATTTTATTTTCTGTTTTGTGATTACAATATGTTAGATTTGAAAAGTGTACATGAGACAGCTTGAAATGGGAACTTTTCTATTTTTGTGAATGGCAAGGCTGAGTTCAGTTAAAATATATGCTTTATAAGAAAATATAATAATGTGTTTTATAAAGTTTATAAGCATTACTGGCATACTCGGTGAGGTGTTCCTAGTGTTGGTGGTGGTGGTAGCATGTCAGTGTGTTGAGAGGAAGAGGTAGTCTGGGAAATTCTGCTGAGCAAACTCTGGGCCCATTTCCACCCCCAGTTAGTCCACTCCACTCAACTGGTTCACACACTGAGTGGGTCTTTGGGTGTTATTTCTGGGTAGTTGTTTTAGAATCTCTTCCAGTGGTTTGTCAGTATCTCCTTCTGGTCCAAGGAAGGAAACTTTGTCAACCTTAGCATTGACCTTCAGAATATGTTTGTAACAGCGCTGCTTGTGTGGCATTAGGCTATGTAGTGATCGAAAGAAAAAAACAGACCTTTGCACATTTTTGCACTATATGGTGGGTGTATGAGGAGATTCATTTCCTGCACAGTTAAGTCCATTTTTTCTACTGAATAATAGTATAGGTACAATGAAAGTAAATAGCAAAAATGTTTGAGTAGATAATTAAGGAAATGTTTTTCATATTGCTTGCTTATGGGACTGGGAAAAAAGACTGTTCAAGCAAATGTCTCCAGAACTGCTTTAATGGAAAAATGTGATTTTTTTTTTTTTTAAGTACTTTGTGAAATTTATTGTTGTTGTGAAATTTATTGTTATACTTTGTTTAAACTTAAAAAGCGGTGTCATTAACAGTGAATCTAATCGAAAAATCGATTCAACAGGGTGAATCGGATCGAATGAAATATTTTTCTCTGAATCGGGCAGCACTATTGGCTACCATGAGAATGGGCTACTGGGCATGATGGACCATTGGTGTGACCCAGTTAGGCTATTCTTATGTTATGTTCTCATCTGTAGGGGCCTTTGTTTTCACTTCTTATTTTAATGTATTTTTTTTCCTGGGAACTTATCAGTGTTTTTTTATAATGGGAACAAAAATGGAAGAGAATTAATGTGTGTGGAATGGGGGGGGGTAACTAATTTCTTCAGCTAAATAATTCAATCCACTTCAAACAGACATAGGAGAACTCACGCACCATTCACACACCCTCCAACCAAAAACGTCAAAAGAAAAAAACTGTTCGACAACCTCCTAGCCATTCGAGCTGCAACACTTGACCCCCAACTCTACAACCTATTGACCTCGACCACAAACTACAAAACCTTAAAAAAAGAAATAAAAACCCTTCTATTAAAAAAACACATAAAACCAAACTAACATAATCAGAACTGTCCCAAGCATCACCTGCAACTACTCCATATGTACTTCTGATGTCATGACAATTCAGACATAATTTATGTTATGTTATGTTTGGAATAATGGTTACATAAATGAGGTTCAATAAAAGAAAATTTTCTGTGGGAGCATTTGTTGGAACTTCTGTTATCCTGATTTCTTCTATCTGTGGGCTTTCTTTAGCTAACCTACTTATCTGGGGCTTTCCACTTCTGCAGCTGCCCTTTTCACGGTCCACTTTGCGCTTGCACTCTCTGGGGAGGGGGGGTTGGGTCTGGGCTTGGTGGGGTAGGTGTGTCTGGTAGTTTTGTCTGGGTGGTGGCTGGGTGTTTCTTGGGTGCTTGTTGTGCGGATTGGTGTGTCTGGTGAGCGGTCTGGGTGTTGTTGCTTGTGGGGGTTTTTTTTCATTATAAAATATGGCTGAGGGTCTAGTCCGGCTTATTATTCTTGTGGGTTCTGGGGTGGGATTTGTTTGCTTGCCCCAAGTTTTGGCCTTTTGTTGTGTATTGCTATGCCTCTCATTGGCAATTTTCTCTTGGGAGAGGCTTGTTCATGCTTGTTGTTGCTGTTACTCTCATTCTGTGTTCTTTTTGATAATGTATAAGTTTCTGTACAGACCATGGTTGCTTGTCTGGACCTTTTGCCATTCTCAATAAAAATACTTTGGAAAAAAAAAAAAAAAAAAAAAAGAAAATTTTCACTGCCTGTTTCTATTCTGACCATTTATTCCATTTCATGGTTATTGCAAAAAAAAAAAAAAAAAAAAAAATTTTACATGAGGGGGGGGGGGGGGTGTCAAAAAATGATGGGCCCCGGGTGCCACATACCCTAGGTACGCCACTGGTAAACGGTATAAAAAAAGTTTTAAATAAATGCTCCAATGCTCCCTGGAAAAGCGGAAACTTAGAGGAGACATGATAGAAACCTTCAGATCATGAAGGGCATAGAAAAAATAGACAGGGGCAGATTTTTCAAATTAAGGGGATCAATAAGTACATGGAGCACTCAGAGAAATTGAAAGGGGAGAGGTTTAGAACAAACGCCAGGAAGTTCTTTTTCACACAGAGGGTGGTGGATACATGGAATGCGCTGCTGGAGGATGTGATAAACAGGAGCACGCTACAGGGGTTCAAAGAAGCTTTGGATAGGTACTTGGAAGACAAAGGGATTGAGGGGTACAGATAAGAGTTAGAGGGATGGGATTAGAGGTAAGTTACAAAATTAATCAGGGACCACTGTTCAGGCACTAGGCCTGATGGGCCACCGCGGGAGCGGACTGCTGAGCAAGATGGACCTCTGGTCTGACTCAGCGGGGGCAACTTCTTATGTTCTTATGCTCTGATACTCATAGGAATTCTATGAGTGTCGGAGCAACATTTGAGCATTTAGCGCTTTGGGCTGCGATAGAAACCTCTACCACAGCTTAGTAAATTGAGAGGGGTGTGCTATATTTGGAAATTAACATTTGGTAATTGCAAAATCTTACTACACTTTAGTAAACAGGAGCCTAAATGAATTGAGTTGAACACAACTCTTTAATAATGACTGATTAGTTCTCAGAGGTTGCTCATGTCTGTTTCTCAAGAAATTGAATTCCCCTTTTCTCTGGGATTCCTCTGAAAAAGAGACACATGAATAAGTAGTATTTTCATAGAAGTAAAAAAAAAAAAATAATCTGATGCAAGTTAACATGTTCGTAATGGTTCCTGACATCTGGAGATAACTTGCATTGACATTCTTATAACTACATTGTCTGAAGAACTGTGCAGGAAACGATGGAAAATGTACCGTGCCTGAGTGATACTTCACCTGATTAAACAGCCTCTCATTTTACTGTGCCTTTGACTAAATGTGTAGCAATGCCATTAGTTCTGCTTCTACTATTAGTCTTAGAATTAATGATGTTGGTTTAATCATCCAGTAATACCTAGGCCATCAAGGAAAGTTTAATATATCCTTGGTTTCAGATATGTAGGTCACTGATACCGCTGAGATCTCATTTGAGAAAATGAGTATTTTATGAATATGACAGTTTATTTCACTTCATTGTTTTTCATCTAACCAGTCAATACTGGGGCAATTGAAATCTCTTATTTTGATGCTAAGTTTGATTCTTTTTTTAGTTAGCATTTTATTCCTGTTTGTTCTGACTAAATAGATGGTACAATGGTATACTCACACACTATATTCTTCATCACAAAGGTGCATAGTACAATTTGAGCTCATAACCAAACAAAAATGTCCTGTATTGTGAGAAACTGGCGTACCTAGCATATGTGACACCCGGGGCCCATCATTTTTTGACACCCCCCCCCCCATCTACATGAAAACATGATTTATAGTAACTATCCACATGTCACACATGAGTACCTAGGAAAAGGCAGCATCTTACATACTGCAATGAGCAGTACAACATCAATATTGTAAAACTAACCAAGCCAGACTAGTACAGATCAATCTTACACCATCAATCCTAACAGAAAACCATGTCTTTCGAACACACAAAACACCTTCGCCTAGTATGGAATATGTAATCACAAACTAACCCCTCACTCTTTTACAAAACTGTAGTGTGAATTTTAGCCACGGAGGTAACAGTTCTGATGCTCATAGAATTCTGAGCATCAGAGCTGCTACCACCACGGCTGGCGCTAAAAAACGTTCCACAGTTTTGTAAAAGAGGGGATAAAATAGAAATACATAGACAAAGGTTAAATTGAACCAGCAAGAAGCTGGACTCTGCATGCAATGCACCACAGAAACAGTGACACATGTCTCCTAAAGCAATAAATAAATAGAAATTTTTTTTCTACCTTTGTCTTCTGTGGTTTCTGCTTTCCTCATCTTCTTGTAACTCTCTTCCTTCCATCTACTGTCTACTGTCTCTCTTCCCCTATATGGCATCTTCTCTCCTTCTATGCCCCTTCCTGAAACTGTATGCCTCCCCCTTCCATCTCTCCTTTCACCCCCATTGGTCTGGCATCTCTCTCCTCTCCTTCCCTCTCCCACACCTCTCCTCTGCAATCCCTTTCCCTTTTTTCCCTCATTTTCCTTTTCAATTTATTTTCTGCATCTGTCTAGATTACGTTCTTACTACCCTTTCATCAGTTTCTGTTTTTACTATCTACCTAAAGCTTGCCACCTCTTCCCTCACCCCTCCAGTGTTTCTCTAACTCAATCCTTTTCTCCCCATCATGTGTCCTCCTTTTATTTATCCCCTCCTTCCATCATGTACCCTCTCCTCTCTCTGTCCACTTCCTCCAGCATCTGTTCCCCTCTTTCTCTCCTCCCATTTCCTTCCTGCATTTGCTCCCTTCTCTCTCCCATCTGCACTTCCATCCAGCATAGGCTCCCCACTACCATCCAGTGTCTGCCCTTTCTCTCTCCATCCACCCCTCTTCAATCAGCATCTGTCCCCTTTCTTTCCCTCCAATATCCTCCCCCCTTATGTCTCTCTCCTTTCTCTGTACATCAATTCCATCAGCACCACCCTTCCATACCACCCTGCCCCATTTCTTTCCCTCCACCACTCTTCCATTCCAGCAGTCCTGCTCCTTTCTCTCCCTTCATGCAGCAAGGTCCTGCGATGACTGTAGTTGCCAGGCCACTCCACTCCGACGTACTTGCTCTGGAGCGGACTCGGCAGCCGCATGCTGGAAGGTCCCGCGATGACTCGTCTGCTGGCTCTGATCCGGAAGAAGTAAGTTACATTGGAGGGGGTGGACCCGACAGACGCAGGGAGTTGCAGCAAAGTCCCGCAATGACTGTGTCTGCCGGGTCCACCCCAAATGACGTAACTTACTTCTTCCGGAGCAGAGCCAGCAGACGAGTCATCGTGGGACCTTCCTGCACCTCAGCGCGGCTGCTGACTCTGCTGCAGAGAAAGTAAGTCAGAGGTAACGTGACCATTTATTTTTTTCATCAAAAGGGGACATCTATTAATTGACTATGTATCCTTTTATATGTGCTGAGAACAGCCTGCCTTTCTTTCGCTGCCTGATTGTGTCTGTTATAGGTAAAGGTCTGGTCTCGCTAGAACTTTCTCTGTAATAGGTATTTGTCTTGCGCGGATTTCACTCGCCCCTGGTGAGAGCGACACTACTTCCAAATTTATGTTACCACTACCTCTTCATGATGCTTGAACTATTGCCCTGGTTAAATCTATTTCATCATTCTGATCAAAACCTTTGCAAACATGTGTTAAGTTTACATGGCTGTGTCATGCCCAGAGACAGCAACACAGCTCCCATGGACAGAACTAGGTAGAATTTGTTAAGCTACAAGTTAGAAGATCTTGTTTACAGAGCTTTATAATAGATCTGAACACTAATCCAACTTAACCAGTTAAGTATAAATTAGATGGAATGTATAGGTGTTATGTGATCATCTCCTTTCATGACTTAACATGTAAAAAAAATAAACCACCTACCATTAATAAAACAGGGAAACAGGTCTTCTGAAGTAATAACATGGGAAGAATCTTTTTTTCAGGGAACCTATGATTGGTATAAAATCCCTCTCCCCAAATGCCCTCCTTCATATCCCCTCATGCTGCCACACTCACGGATCCTCCGCCCAGTTCTGTAACAGCGGAGGACATTCAGACAATGGTGGAAATATTGAATATGGGTGTGGGCAGCATACATAACCTGTCCCAAGAGGCGGCTGAGATAGTCAGGAACATCACAGGAGAGGTGTTATGTGATCATCTTTCCTTTCATAACCTAACAATGTGATTGCTGTAGTTTTTAAAAAAAAAATGATAAACCACCTACCATTAATAAAACAGGGAAACAGGTCTCCTGAAGGAATAGCATGGTAAGAATCTTTTTTCAGGGAACCTATGATTGGTATAAAATCCCTCTCCCCAAATGCCTTCCTTCAACCCCCATAATGAAGTGGTTCAAAGACCTCACAGTGGAGCTTGGTATATGTTCCCCATTCTTATATTTTTAAAGATGTAATTGTCTTTCCCATTCAAACAAATATAGGTAAAAATATAAACCGCATATGTATGCAATAGGTACTTACTGAGCATGGGGTCAAGGCACTGGCGTTGAACTGGCACTGGAGTTTCCTCCACACCCTGTCCATTTGCATGATGCCCTTGATGGTGAATAATAATTTCTCATTTAACAAGAAGTACTCCGTTAAACGGAATACTTCTCGTTCCGTGAAATTGGGCTTTCGCCCTCTTGCCTCATCGGCAGCCTATTCCTATATTTTAATGTAATTGTCTTTCCATTCAAACTGTTTGTAATGCTCTTTTCCATTGCTGAACATAGTGATAGTCATATTAGTCTGTCACCACCCTTACCAGTTTATGTGATCATCTTTTCTTCCATGACCTAGCCTTTTATTTGTATTTCTAACAATAAATAAAACAACATAAGTGCCACTGAGCAAATCACATTGGTGCTAAAATGATGAAGGAATCTCCCTGCCCCGATAAGCTCACCAGCACCTATAATTTGTAAACTATTATGTGGTGGTCATATGATAACATTTCAATGTTATGATTCACTGTTTACTTCATGTTTAATTGTGTTCATTTTAATACTTACAGTGGTGCCTCACATAACGAACGCCTCACACAACGAACGCTGCACACAACGAACTTCATGTCTTGATTCACACAACGAACTTCGTTTCACACAACGAACTTCGTTTCACACAACGAAGTCGCCCGAGCTGCCGATGTATTGCATCCTTCCGCGCAGGCACTGCAGGCAGTCGTTAGTCACTGCGCTTAACTGCCCTCTCTCACTGTATACAGTCGTCCTTTTAAGATAAACTCAATATTTTTTTATATCATGGCTTCTAAAAAAAGCAGGAAGGTGATTTCTGTTGAAATGAAACGGGAAATAATTAGAAGGAGTGAATGTGGGGTAAAACAGTGTGACCTCGTCAAAGAGTTTGGCCTCAGCAAGACCACCATTTTCATCATTTTGACAAATTTATCTTTTTTTATGTCATCTTAGCATATTTTATGCTGCAGAACGAATTATTTTTTTTAACATGTATTGTTATGGGAAAACGCGTTTCACATAACGAACTTTTCGCATAACAAACTTGCTCCTGGAACGAATTAAGTTCGTTGTGTGAGGCACACACTGTACATTGAATTTAACTTTGTCCTGGGGGCCTGTTTTGTCCATTCTATATGTTCACTGGTAATGTATTTCCCTGTATACCAGTATACTTTGTTAAATGACACAGTTAACCAGAAATAAATTATTATACAACTGCTGAGGCCATACTTTGAATTGCCATGGTCATTTATTTTAACCTCAGAAATACAATGAGAAAATGAACATCATAAACGTTTTGAAAAATGTATTCTGTCATGTAGCGATTATCATGCACATGTAATGAGCAATTAGCTTCAACACATTTTGTGAAGTCATAGAACAAAAATATCCTGCAAGAAAAGCATTAATATATGATTACAGCTGTTAAACTTAGAATAATGTAAATAACGGAACTTACTGAATGTTACACACCTTTAGTAGGTGGTCTGGTTGGATTAGCAGAAAAAAAACAGGTGAAAACCCCAAGATAAAGACTAGGAGGAGAGAGAGGACGGATGAATCAGGTTAGCTTGGATCTGAGGAATAGAGACTGCAGGCATGTGAAGAAGGCACTAGGGGCAACAGACCACAACACTGAATACACAATATAGACCTATGCCCATTTACCTTACGCTATAAGATCCTGCCGCTATTGTCCTGCACGCTATTGTCTCGTGCTCATTTGTCTTCACGCTCAATTGTCTTCGCGCAGTTGTCTTCACGCTCAATTGTCTTCGCGCAATTGTCCAAGCACTTTTGTCTTGTGCGCATTTGACTATGAACCGAATTGGCCATCCTACTCCAGGGTGCCTCCAACAGATATTCCACCAGAAATCTTTTCCACTTAAAATTCCAAGCATGCAATAATATAAAGCCTACCAGGCAAATTACCTTATCCATCCAATATCAATTGACAAAATGCTGGAACAAACTATCACTTACATCATGATCTTGTGACCACTATCTCAGGTTCATAAAACTTTTAAAAGCATTTCTGTACCAAGATAGGGAGCCAACTCTGAAGTAACTGAAATGATTATTGTAAAAGCCCATTTCTAAACCATCTAATACAATTCCTGGGACATAACAATGAGCCAATGATGACCTACTTGAACTTGTAACTCTGTACTGTATTTGTAACTATGACTTATCACTGGCTTTTACAAAGCTGTGGTAGATGTTTCTACTGAGGGTTTGCGAAATAATTGCTCCGACTTTCATAGAATTCCTATATCAGAGCATTTACCTTGCTGGCCCGCAGTAGAAACTTCTACCATGGCTTTGTAAAAGGAGCCCTGTAGTAGTAACTGTACTAGCAACTCTTTTGAATGTCCATGTCAAACTGCCCATTGTAATTTCCTGGGTAACTGACCCAACCTCTTGCAATGTAATTCAACCTTGAACTGAATAGGTAAAGGTGGAAAAGAAAACCTGATTAATATAATATAAATCATGGAGACTCAAGATGGGTTGTGTTTCGGCTCTAATGCCTGCATCAAGAGTCAAGTTTTAAACATTGTTTACTTGATATTCTGCCAATTGGGACTATATGAGCGATTTACAATTATAGGAAAAAAAGGGAGAAATTGAGAGAGGTATAAGAGAGGGGTCAGTTTTAGAGAGAACGCCAATATTTTATAGAAAATATTAAATGGGGAGGGAGAGAAGGGATTTTCCCCACAGACTATCTTTACTGGCAGGGGGGAAAATGTTGGAAATCATATGAGGGCTCTTCAAGGAGGTCAGATATTCTGAGCATAGATGGAAATGACTTATGTGTCAAAGACCATAAATGTCTTAAATGAGGTCTTGAATTTTTCAAGGGAGGATTCCATAAGGGGGTGAGTTGGGGGTGCATTCCAAAGTATTGGTGCTGTTACTGGAAATACGGTGGAACGAGTTGTATCATAAAAGATTTGTATGGCTAAAAGATTTAATTGAGCATTGCATAGCATTATGGACGGGATGTAGAGAATCAGAAGATGGCGTAAAAAGTAGGGAGTATGGAACAGATATATTTTGTAAACAAGTAACAGAATTTTGTGTTGATTTCTGTGATAGTCTATGGTTGATCAGAAGCCAATGAGCAGGTTTAAGAAGCAGTGCTGCATAATCATATTTCTTTTTCCCAGACATCAATTTTATTGCCTTATTTGTATCACTTGTAGTTGGTGAAGATCTTTTTCTCATAAAGCTGAATAGAGAGCGTTATGGTAGTCAATATGACTGATGATCTGATGATGAGGAGTGTACAAGAATGTTAAGGGATGTTGGCTTGAGAAGAGATAAGATGGAGCATATCATGCACAGCTTGTAGAAGCATTTTTGGATTACCAAAGAAATGTGTTGTAGAAAATCAAATTTTGTATCCAGAGTGACGCCCAAATCTTTGGTGTCTGGTACAAGTGGGACTGGAGTGTGCATAAGAGAAATAGGTTCTGCTATGAGTACTGTATTTGTTTCTCTCGCAAAAGTTGTAACATCATTTTCATTCTCAAACTGGAGAGTGTCTACAGCAGGTTCTATTCAGCTCATTTTCCATTGGGTCATCAGATCAGGCTATTTTTTTTGAGGGCCTGTGATGTACTGATACAATTTTATTAGTTTCAAAATGAATATATATATATATATATATATATATATACATATAAATATATATATATATATATTTCAAAATTAACTGAGGAGGTACATAGCTTCAAGGGTATTTTGAGGAATAAATGTTTTTATTCTCCCTAAGTAATGAACAGAACAGTAGAAAACAATGGAATGATGATGGTCCGTGAAAATTTTGCAAATAATATTGCAAATAATATTGATATTGAAATACCTGATTGCACCTGCATTCTACCTTCTCTGATCAGCTAGAAAATAAATTAGAAGCCATCAGAAACCGGTCTCTTACTTTATTGTGAACATAAATTACCGTATTTTCACGCATATAACGCGCGCGTTATACGCGTTTTTACCTACCGCGCATACCCCTCGCGCGTTATACGCGTGAGCGCGGTATACAAAAGTTTTTCTACATAGTTCCCACCCCGCCCGACACCCGATTCACCCCCCCATCAGGACCGCTCGCACCCCCACCCCGAACGACCGCTCGCACGCGCTCCACCCGCACCCGCATCCACGATCGGAGCAAGAGGGAGCCCAAGCCCTCTTGCCCGGCCGACTCCCCAACTCCCCGACAATATCGGGCCAGGAGGGAGCCCAAACCCTCCTGGCCACGGCGACCCCCTACCCCCACCCCGCACTACATTACGGGCAGGAGGGATCCCAGGCCCTCCTGCCCTCGACGCAAACCCCCCCCCCAACGACCGCCCCCCCCCAAGAACCTCCGACTGCCCCCCCAGCGACCCGCGACCCCCCTGGCCGACCCCCACGACACCCCCACCCCCCTCCCCGTACCTTTGGAAGTTGGCCGGACAGACGGGAGCCAAACCCGCCTGTCCGGCAGGCAGCCAACGACGGAATGAGGCTGGATTGGCCCATCCGTCCCAAAGCTCCGCCTACTGGTGGGGCCTAAGGCGCGTGGGCCAATCAGAATGGCCCTGGAGCCTTAGGTCCCACCTGGGGCGCGGCCTGAGGCACATGGGCCCAACCCGACCATGTGCCTCAGGCCGCGCCCCCATTGGCAAGTAGTTTTGCCTTCATCTGAATCGCAACAGTAGAGACTGATTGATTTTGCTCCCTTCTCGTCAGAATCCACTGCTTCAAGTCATCCTCCAGCTGAGGCCATTTTGGTTTGGCCCCACGACGTGCCCGTTTGCGCGGATTGCATTTCTCCAGTTCCTTCTTATCTTTTCTCCATTCACGCACCGATGTTTCTCCAACATCGAACTCTCTCGCTGCGGCCCGGTTGCCTATTTCCTCAGCTTTCGCAACGACTTGAAGCTTAAAGTCCACTGTATATGACTTTCGTCTTATTCCTGCCATTATGGCGGTACATTTAAATTTAATTGATAAACTCTACTACCGGGTAGATAAATGCAGAATACCAATCTGAAGAGATCAAATTAAAATGTGGGCTCTACATGCAGCATTAATCTTTTATAGGCTTACCCAAAGGCTGAGATGCTGTTGTATAGTCAAAATAGTATTCACTGGGCAAATTACAAGGCCAGATAGAGGGGGGCCACAGCCACGTGGTGAAAAGCACACCACCAGAAAAACAGCCTTGGTCAAAACTAAGCGGCAAGCATGCTCAGACCATTGCGCATGCTTACAGAGCTGGGAGCAGGGCAGGGCGGGCGAAAGGAGAGTCGGACAGCGCACGGAGAGGCGGGGCAGTGCACGGAAAGTCAGGCGGGTGAACGGAGAGTCGGGACAGCGCACGGAGAGTCGGGCAGTGCACGGAAAGTCAGGGCAGGTGAACGGAGAGTCGGGACAGCGCACGGAGAGGCGGGGCAGTGCACGGAAAGTCAGGGAGGGTGAACGGAGAGTCGGGACAGCGCACGGAGAGTCGGGGCAGTGCACAGAAAGTCAGGGAGGGTGAACGGAGAGTCGGGACAGCGCACGGAGAGGCGGGGCAGTGCACGGAAAGTCAGGGAGAACGGAGAGTCGGGACAGCGCACGGAGAGTCGGGCAGTGCACGGAAAGTCAGGGAGGGTGAACGGAGAGTCGGGACAGCGCACGGAGAGGCGGGGCAGTGCACGGAAAGTCAGGGAGGGTGAACGGATAGTCAGGACAGCGCACAGAGAGTCGGGGAGGGCGAAAGGAGAGTCGGGGTGGCCAGAGGAGAGTCAGGGCGGGCGAAAGGATAGTCGGGCTGCATGCGCGGTATACCCGTGAGCGCGGTATACAAAAGATTTTGTACATAAAATTGTGTTTTCTGCGCGCTATACCCGTGTGCGCGTTTTACACGGGTGCGCGTTATCTGCGTGAAAATACGGTATTGACCCCTAAATTTACAATTCCAAGGGCATCTTTTTAAGTTCCATTCTATAATTCAAATACTCACTTCCGGCTGGGCTTGTAACTTTTTATAAATATCTTTATAGTAGAACTCAGTCCAATATTTTTTGTGACAATATAATCGGGATGAAAAGAGTTGTGGGACAGTCCTGTAGCTCAGCAGCAGAGAGCAGCAGAGTAGCTATGCGAAAGGCCTGGATTCAACTGAGTTTGGCTTTTGCTTCCATCCATCTCAAAATAATTGGAGCTGAGATTGGCTTCCCTCTTCCCCTCCCCCGGAGCCAGTGATGAGGCCTCTTAGAGGGGGACAGTTATCAATGTGGCTACTGTTAAAACAGTTTCTTTGATTGTTAACCCCAATTATTAATATTGGGGGGGGGGGGGGGAGTGTCTTGTCTTTTACTACAGTGCAGTAAAATCCAAGCTTAACACTTTTTAATGCAGTACTTTCCTGCACGCTAAGCTCAGATTTAACATGGCATTTTTTTACTTAGGGTATTTTTTTTTTTAATTTGCAGCTCAAATAATGCCCCCATTAGCGTGAAAGACCTCCAAAACCTTAATGCAGGAGCACTTAGGGCCTGATTCTATAAAGTGTGCCTAAAAAATCGGTGCCGACTAATGCGGCACTAAGCGCAGTTCTGTAAAGGTTAAGCACACTTTATAGAATCACGCATAGCTGCCTAAGCGAGCTTAGGTGTTGCTAGGCATACTAATTTTAGGTGCATCCTATTTATACCAGGGTTTTCTTCCTCTAAATACCTGTGCCTAAGCTAACTCAAAAACATACCACTTTTAGGTAGGCACTTTGGACTAAGCGCTCACTTTGTATAGAATCATGTTTTTCAAGTTAGGCACCTATCTTTTAATTAAGTCCAGTTAAATCCAATTATAAGGAGTTAACTGCCAATTACTGGTACCAATTAAGCTTATTACTCAATTGGGTTAGGCGCCTACATTGGCTAAGTGCACTGATGCACTGTCTAACTTTAGACAGACTATAAAGAATTTGCCAGTTACTGTCTAGGTTATGGATAGGGTTAGGTTTAGGGTTTACCTGGCTTAATTTACCAGCACAGAAGTCATATCATGTCTATTCTCCGACCCTCACCACACCTACTTTTCAGGTAGGTATCTTGACTTAGGCGTCGGTAGATACTGCACTGAATTCTGCATGCAACTTCAATTAAAGTTATATTAATGTTTTTTATTGACTTTTAATGGCATTTTCAATTAAAACTCCAATTAAAGTCAATGAACACATTTTTTATGTTTAGTTTATTAGATTTGCTATACCGCTCTTGCATATTACTGACCTAAGCGGTTTACAATGCAACAATTGATTAAAGAAAGGAACTCCACTGAAGATAGGAAAGATAGAGATATGATGCATTCAATGAGGATGAAAACAAAGATTACAATATAAATAAAAATACTAGTTAATTATTGATTTAAAAGATTAAGAAATTAAAATAAATTAATTCAAAAAATAATAAATAATAAAATAGATAAATTAAATAAAATAAATTCCAGTCAAATCCTAGGTCCTTTCCAGTCCGATATGCCAATCCATTGGAGACAAAGAGGCCCCTCGATGCTGCTGTGGAATACAGCCATAAACGGCCAAGAAGAACAAACAAGTAAGAAGCCTTAGTGCTGTTAATGGGTTTAAACTGCCAGTTTTTTGTAGTCTTGTGTTTGAATCCAGCGGTCTTTTAGACCGCCAAGAATCTCATCCTGGCGGCAGCCATGGAGGTTGGCGCGACACCCTGCACCATGCCAAGTTCAGACCAGCAAGCTTGTTCCCTCCCCTAAGGGTCCTGACTCGGCACTATTGGGGGAGTAAGCGCGCCACCGCTGACAGACTGGCAAATATCGAGCCTGATCCTGGACTCCATGGCCCCCTTTTCGGCTTCCTCACTGCTGGCTTCCTGCCCCTTGGAGGGCTCCTCTTCTTACCCTCCATGCTCCCGTAGGCCTCATAGCCCTCTTCCCGGCTGCACCTGGTGCAGGAGGCAGCGCAGAGGGTTACGCTCCTGTTGGCCTCACAGCCCTCCTTTCGGCTGTGCCTGGAGCAGGAGGCAGACGCTGCTGCTGGAGTGATTTCGGCCCCAATCCCTCCACCCGAGCCGGCACCCCAGAATTGCCACCATGGAACCAGATGGCGGGAGCCAGCAGAGAGCACCCCTGACCGCCAAACAGGAGCCAATGGTCAAAATGATCCAATCTTCTTGAGGAGCCATCTACTCCAGGGCCAAAAACAGAAATAGATCATATAAAAGAGTAAAAGAGTTGTGCTCAGAATTTAGCTAGGCACTGCCAATGTAGGTGCCATTTATAGAATCTGGCCTCTTGTGATCTCTGGCATAAATTGGAGGCAAGGAAGGACAAAAAAATGGGGAAGAAAAGAAAAAGGCAGTAAAAAATGAATGGTCAAAGCACCATAGCCCAATAGAGTTCAGTTCTGATTCAGCTAAAATAGCATTTCTAAATATTTTGCTTTCATATGAGGAATGAAAAATATCTTAATAATCATTTTATTGATAATAAGCTATTGAAAAATCTTAACAAATATTCAAATTACTAGGGGGTCCTTTTACTAAGCTGTACTAACATCCATGCTGCCCATTGTATACCTATGGGCTGCATTGCACTTAACATATACTAATGTGTTAGCACAGAGGTAGGGAACTCCGATCCTCGAGAGCCGTATTCCAGTCGGGTTTTCAGGATTTCCCCAATGAATATGCATGAGATCTATTTGCATGCACTGCTTTCAATGCATATTCATTGGGGTAATCCTGAAAACCCAACTGGAATACGGCTCTCGAGGACCGGAGTTCCCTACCCCTGTGTTAGCACATGCTAAATCTTATTTTATTTATTTATTTTAAAAATTTCTATACCGTTTACAACTAAGCGGTTTACATAATTTACATACATAGTTTTAAAACAAAACATAATCAAATGAACATTCAAACAAGTCTTAAAAATCATGGCTGCAAAGTCATGCCATGACTTTGCATAATGACAATCATGAACTGTTCAACTCTGCCAGAGAAGAAAATTATTTCTAGAAAAAGGCATCCACAAATAACTGTGCACCTTAGTAAAAGGACCCCCAAGTGTGGGTAAATGTGAATGAATTGTAAGATTGTCCCCCCTCTTCTACGAAACCGCGCTAGCGGTTTTTAGCGCAGAGAGCTGCGCTGAATGGCCCGCGCTATTTCCAACGCTCATTGAGTTCCTATGAGTGTCAGGAGTAGCGGGCCATTCAGCGTGGCTCTCTGCGCTAAAAACTGCGAGCGCAGTTTTGTTGAAGAAGGGGGTTTGTGAATAGTGTTTTAAAGTCATAATGTGACAATGGTTCATTGGTATTCAGTCTATGAAGCGATTTTAGCTTCTTTTTTTTTTTCCAAAACCAAGACCTCTGGCATATGGTTGATATTTGCTAGATAACCCAGGTTAATGATCGCAAATTCATTTTGAGCTTCGGCAGTAGCAATGCAAAACCACTTGATCTCTGCTGCAAACTAAATTAGGCCTCTCATAATTACTTTTATTAAAATAGTACCCTATAATAACACTTTGGTATGCTTGATGACTGAGACTGGTACAATAACGGCAAAGTGTGAATACATTTAAATGATTAAATGAGCATTGTACAAAAAGTGCTTTGCTTATGCGGTGTGAATGCATAATAAATCTTATTTATGTTCAAACTCTTACATACTTTGCAAAGAAGCAGCCATGCATATACACTCACTCGCCCACAAAGTTCTTTTTTATTGGCTTGAATAAGTTCACTCTGCTGGTTCTGAGTTCTCGTTCTCCAATAAGCGGCATTTGGCTTTTATTTTGGTATGCTCACTTCTTTCATATCTAAATGGGGTTCAAGACTTTCAAAGAGGGGCTCATTTAGCAGATTCAAATAAATGTTGGCATTGCAACAGTCACTTGGGCGATCTCAAACATATGATCTATGATTGCCCTATCATTCAAACCATTCTGGAGGTCTCTCTGGAATACCATGTGCACCTTGCTCCCTATTACAGTGGTGCTCACACAACGAACTTAATTGGTTCCAGGAGCAAGTTTGTTATGCGAAACGTTCGTTATGTGAAACGCGTTTTCCCATAAGAATACATGTAAAAAAAAATAATTCGTTCTGCAGCATAAAATATGCTAAGATGACATAAAAAAAGATAAATTTTTGGTTATTATTTTTATTTAGATACATCTAAAAACATAATTGTTTTTTAAAACAACACACATTTTTTAAATTTAAAGACAGACTAAGTAGAGTCTAATTTTACAGTGAGAGAGGGCAGAGTCTCAGCGGCAAAAACTGGGACTTAACTGTTCATTTTTTTTTTTTTTTTCTACCGTGTTTCCCCGATGATAAGGCAGG
This sequence comes from Geotrypetes seraphini, assembly GCF_902459505.1. NCBI lineage: Eukaryota > Metazoa > Chordata > Amphibia > Gymnophiona > Dermophiidae > Geotrypetes > Geotrypetes seraphini. Next base: position 18,910 of record NW_022985895.1, read on the forward strand.
GCCATCAAATAAGACAGCCCCCCCTTTTAGAAAAAAATGTAAAATAAGGCACCCCCCCCAAATAAGCCACCCACCCATACCTGCGCTTACCCGAATCGGGTGGTACGGTGGGTGACTCCGTGTTGTCCCTGGCACCCCCGACACGATCGGGGCAAGAGGAGCTCAAGCCCTCTTGCCCCCCCGACTCCCCGACACGATCGGGGCAAGAGGGAGCCCAAGCCCTCTTGCCCCCCCGACTCCCCGACACGATCGGGGCAAGAGGGAGCCCAAGCCCTCTTGCCCCCCCCCGACTCCCCGACACGATCGGGGCAAGAGGGAGCCCAAGCCCTCTTGCCCCCGACTCCCCGACACCATCGGGGCAAGAGGGAGCCCAAGCCCTCTTGCCCCCCCGACTCCCCGACACGATCGGGGCAAGAGGGAGCCTAAGCCCTCTTGCCCCGCCGATTCCCCAACTCCCCGACAATATCGGGCCAGGAGGGAGCCCAAGTCCTCCTGGCCACGGCGACCCCCTAACCCCACCCTGCACTACATTACGGGCAGGAGGGATCCCAGGCCCTCCTGCCCTCGACGCAAACTCCCCCTCCCCCCAACGACCGCCCCCCAAGAACCTCCGACCGCCCCCCAGCCGACCCGCGACCCCCCTGGCCGACCCCCACGACACCCCCAACCCCTTCCCCGTACCTTTCTGTAGTTGGCCGGACAGACGGGAGCCAAACCCAACCCGCCTGTCCGGCAGGCAGCCAACGACGGAATGAGGCCGGATTGGCCCATCCGTCCCAAAGCTCCGCCTACTGGTGGGGCCTAAGGCGCCTGGGCCAATCAGAATAGGCCCGGGAGCCTTAGGTCCCTCCTGGGGCAGGGCCTGAGGCACATGGTTGGGTTGGGCCCATGTGCCTCAGGCCCCGCCCCCAGGAGGACCTAAGGCTCCCGGGCCTATTCTGATTGGCCCAGGCGCCTTAGGCCCCACCAGTAGGCGGAGCTTTGGGACGGATGGCCAATCCGGCCTCATTCCGTCGTTGGCTGCCTGCCGGACAGGCGGGTTTGGCTCCCGTCTGTCCGGCCAACTACAGAAAGGTACGGGAAGGGGGTTGGGGGTGTCGTGGGGGTCGGCCAGGGGGGTAGCGGGTCGGCTGGGGGGCGGTCGGAGGTTCTTGGGGGGGGCGGTCGTTGGGGGGAGGGGGGGTTTGCGTCGAGGGCAGGAGGGCCTGGGATCCCTCCTGCCCGTAATGTAGTGCAGGGGGGGGGTAGGGGGGCGCCGTGGCCAGGAGGACTTGGGCTCCCTCCTGGCCCGATCGTGTCGGGGAGTCGGGGGGCAAGAGGGCTGGGGCTCCCTCTTGCCCCGATCGTGTCGGGGAGTCGGGGGGGCAAGAGGGCTTGAGCTCCCTCTTGCCCCGATCGTGTCGGGGAGTCGGGGGGCAAGAGGGCTTGGGCTCCCTCTTGCCCCATCGTGTCGGGGAGTCGGGGGGCAAGAGGGCTTGAGCTCCCTCTTGCCCCGATCGTGTCGGGGAGTCGGGGGGCAAGAGGGCTTGAGCTCCCTCTTGCCCCGATCGTGTCGGGGAGTCGGGGGGACAAGAGGGCTTGGGCTCCCTCTTGCCCCGATCGTGTCGGGGAGTCGGGGGGGCAAGAGGGCTTGAGCTCCCTCTTGCCCCGATCGTGTCGGGGGGTCGGGGGGGCAAGAGGGCTTGGGCTCCCTCTTGCCCCGATCGTGTCAGGGAGTCGGGGGGGCAAGAGGGAGCCAGGCGGAGAGAGGGCAGTTAAGCGCAGTGCCTGCGCGGAAGGATGCAGCTCGGGCGACTTCGTTGTGTGAAACGAAGTTCGTTGTACGAATCAAGACATAAAGTTCGTTGTGCGCAGCGTTCGCTGTGCGAGGCGTCCGTTATGCGAGGCACCACTGTACTTCCCAAATATCTTTTGATATTGCTCTTTTCCGTTCTCTTGTCCTGCCTGCCCTGGATAAATTCTTTATAATGTCACTGGGGTACTAATAGTTAAATATTAGTGGAAGTCAGAAAAATATTAGAGTTCAAATAAAAGAACTGTCTTCTCATTCAAATTGGTAACCAAACTTCAGGATTGCAACCGTCACGTTTGAAAGTCACTCAGAGGTATAGAGTTCTTCAAGAAGAGAGTTGCGCCCTCTAGTGATGAACCAAAGTATATTTTTCAGTCGTTGCAACTTTATTAGTTCTGGTTACGCTCCAAGTTTGATTACAAAAGTAAATAAATAAATAAATGTCTTTACAGTCTTTCAAACACTTGTATGAAAATACTTTGTTTTTTCTTATCTTTACAAATCTTTTCAAATGAACATCGCTCTGTGAGAAAATTGAGAGCAGTTTGATAATTCAGTTTATAACAGGTTCGGGGTCTCTACGTGGCCCCATTTCGATTCCTTCTTCAGGAGACCCTATTGTATGTAAATTGAAAAACCTTTTCAATGCTGATAGAATGCTTCAAGTTTGCGATGTGGTAACATCTGAAATATATAGTATATATAAACAGCCGGGTATGAGAGTAGAAATTTCACTATCCTCACTACGGCAAAAATTCTAAATAAATTATAAAGCTACTATAGGAAGCGAGGCACAACAATACATACCGTCAAAAGAACGCTGTTGGTGCTGTGAATTTAAACTGTCAGAGAAAACATAGCATCAGCTGTCTGGTTTAAAAGAGTACAGGGGGAGGAGTTTATTACACGTCAGAATTAGAATTAGAACTGACGTGATTCCTAGAATGTTGGTGAATAAGTACATAGTGCCCTGGATAAATAGCATTCTAAACTATTTGATATCCTTATTGCCATTACTATACAAATGATTCTCTACCACTGGAAATCTGCCCAGTTATTAAATACCTCCTTCTGGTGGGCAACGGTACTAATGGTTCATTATTTCCTTACAAATGAGGGTTATAAAATATGGTCCCCACTTAGGAATTCATCCTCTCGCTCCTCATTTTAAGGTACATTTCAATTGGTTTGACTGCTATGTATAATTGTTAAACCTAATTTTTTCCCACCACTAGCTTAGTTGGACTAACTTACTATGCTATGCCATATTCATAAGGTCTCCATAGGTGCTTATCGATTACTTTCACTTATATAGCCTCATATTTATTTCTGTTTAGATTCAATATTTATAGATGCTTACTGTTCCCGTTGCGTCCATACTGTTGTATGTATCATATTTGACGTACAATTTCCTTTTAAATTTCTGTTTATTTGGTTTTTTACTGTTAAACTTTCAATAAACAAATTTTTAAAATGAAGACTTTCAAACAGGGATTTCTGTAGTGGCTTTGAGAAAGCACAGAACCATAATTAGGTAAGTTTTTGTATTAGACACAGGTAAGTGTATTTCTTCCCCTCTGCTACTCAGATCTCTGTCTCCATCTTCCTCCATCCCTTCCACTTTGATTCCTGGTACATTTTGTTCTCTTCTTTCTTTCTACCACCCAATCCATCCTAAATTCATCCTTAGTTATGGGTACAAGCTACCTTCTTCCTGCTGCTGCTGCTGGGTCACATTTGCATCTCAATCATTTTTTCACCCCCAGGGACTTTGTGTCCTGGCAGCTGCTCCTCTCTCCTCTCTTAGTTACAGACCTAACACAATTCATTTTATTGTATTACTGAATCTTTCTAATGCTCTAAACCAGGGATCTCAAAGTCCCTCCTTGAGGGCCGCAATCCAGTCAGGTTTTCCCCAATGAATATGCATTGAAAGCAGTGCATGCACATAGATCTCATGCATATTCATTGGGGAAATCCTGAAAACCCGACTGGATTGCGGCCCTCAAGGAGGGACTTTGAGACCCCTGCTCTAAACGTAACATCCCCACCCACCACAAGAGAAAAACCCAAAGCAAAGAAACAAAAACAACACAGTGGCCCTCACCCAACAGGCCAATATTCACATGCCACAGTCAGTGATATAGTTTGTTTTTTGAATGCCAACTGTGACATTCCAAAAATCTGTTCATTACTGCCACTATCCGTACAGTGACCGGTGCGGAATATCTAAATAATGTGTGTTGACACTGGAAATTAGCAGAATAATAGCAATATTTGTTTCTCGAGGGAATGGAAGTCGTTAAGAGAACACACTATTTACTGGATTCTATATAGATCACTGAAAAGTGGGCATGGAAATTTGGGCGTGAATCACAGATCCAAGTATAAACTAGCTAATTAGATGATAATCAATTCTTGGTGTTAAAAAGCACTTAATTGGCACTATTTAGGAATTATGCACTAATCTGCCCTATATTCTCACACTTTTACATCTGCATTTAAATTTCATAGTTTACAACTCCAAAGGGGTTGCGGCCATGGGAAGAGCATGAGTGTGGTCAGTGGTGCTCCCAGAAATTATGTGTGATGCAGTGTTATAGTAGGGGGGGGCAGGGGATGCCAGGTTTTAAAAAGCTATCTGAATGTCCTCTAAAAGGAGGACTTGTCGGGGGAAATCCAGACATCTGGTAGCCCTACTATTGGCATCATTTTAGGTGCCGCTAGGCGTGATTCTGTGAACAACACTAACTGAAGATTAACAGGAGCTATGCGCTGTGTTCCTCAGCGTGTTTATAGAATCAGGACCAGTCTTTCTTACATGTAGCCCAGAAGAGAGCATGGCCATGCACTGGGCTTGAGCAGGTCAGGGGTGTTTCAGATTTTTAGGCCATTCTAAATATGCTATTCTAAAAAGGGTGTTCAGCCTTTATACACTTAGTACAGATTTTTCGGTGCCTAAATTTCAGTGCCATTTAATGAATTGGGCCCATGGCATGTGCTCTCCTTTTTATAGTGCATGTTCTTTCCCGATAAATGTGCAGATGGAAACTTGTAACAAAGTAATAATATGTTCTTTCAGGGTTTCCACTGCTGGCATGTTTGTTGCAAGTTTCCGGGTCTCTTTGCATCTTGTTAGATAGAAACTGACGCTTCAGCCATCATGTTGTGGCTTTCTTCAGGGTATGCTGTGAGTCTGCAGTTTGTCTTTATATGACAGGTCCTCAAACCCGATTGGCTGGGGCTTGAGGTCACCAATTTGAATTTTGGCGGGAAAAGCAGTTAGTCTCTCTTACCCATAGAATGGAAAAGTCTCTGGTGGATGGAACCCTTTATTCGGCATTGTTGTTCTGAAGCAACATGTGTCTTTTATGGCTCTTATGAGAGACCTTCATCTCCAAATGCCTGTTACTTGTCACTGTTGCTCTAGTTCAACATCAACTTACATAAAGCAGCTGTTTCACACCATCTGCCAATTAAAGAGTTAAAGATGTTCTCCCCATGAAGTTAGGTCAGCTCTGCATATACCTTTCAGCACTTTATAAGTGATAAATAGTAGCAGTAAATAGTAGTAATTATGGGGGGTCTTTTACTAAGGCAAGCTAGCCGTTTTAGCATGTGCTAAATGCTAGCGTCCATAGGCTATAATGGACGCGGTAGCATTTAGCGTGTGCTAAAACGGCTAGCGTGCCTTAGTAAAAGGAATCCTTTATGTTCTACCAGGATTTCCACAGCTGGCATCATACTTGTAGGTTTCCAGGTCACGCAGCATCTTGTCAGGTAGAAACCTGCAACAAGCATGATGCAAATGGGAAAGAGGAACCCAAATTATAGCTATATGATGCATGGTTTCACATTAGGGGTCACCACCTAGAAAATGGGGCTAGGTGTCATAGTTGATGGTGTGCAGAAACCTCAGCCCAAGTGTATGGCAGTGGCTAAGAAAGCAAATAGAATGTTAGGAATTATCAGGAAAGGAATGGAAAATAAAAATGAGAATATTATTATGCCATGGTGCTTCTGCACCTCAAATACTGTGTGCAATTTTCATTGCCGCATTGCAAAAAAGATATACCGAGAAGGCTGACAAAAATGATAGAGGGAATAAGATGACTTCTCTGTGAGGAAAGGCTAAAGCAGGTAGAGTTCTTCAGCCTGGAGAAGAGATGGCTGAGGGAAGATATGATGCAGGCCATTTGAGTGGAAAGGAACGGGTAGACTTGAATTACTTGTTTACTCTTTCTAAAAATACTAGGACTAGGGGGTATGCAATGAAGCTGCAAGTAGTTAATTTAAAACAAACAAGAGAAAATATGTCTTCAGTCAACATGTAATTAAACTCTTGAATTTCTTGTGGTCAAAGCAGTTAGATTAGCAGGGTTTAACAAAGGTTTGCCTAATTTCCTAAACCAAAAGTCCATAAACCATTATTAAAATGGACTTGGGAAAATCCATTGCTTATTTCTAGGATAAGCAGTGTAAAATCTATTTTACTCTTCTGGGATCTTGCCAGGTACTTGTGACTTCAATTGGCCACTGTTGAAACAGAATATTGGGCTAGATCAGTGTATCGCAGACTGTGTGCCTCCTGAGATTTCAAGTGTGCCAGAGATGCTGGGGAGGAGAAGAGGTGTTGGCGCTGGCTTACAGGATGTTCTTCTCACAGCAAGAGGCACATCCTGTAGGCAATCAACCTGTGCCTACGCCTCTCCTTCTCTCTGCGCATCTTCCCTGCTGGCACCACCCACTGGCAGCTCAGGCCCGTCTGGATGGTCTTCGCACATGTGTGAGGTCAATGTGATGATGTCACGCATGCACAGGATATCATCACAGTAACGTCCATGCACTTCTGGATGCCTCGAGCTGTGACCACTACATTTAGTGTGCCACGGCTTGACAAAGTTTGCGGGCACTGGGCTAGATGTACCAATGGTCTGATCCAGTATGGCTGAATTCTAATGTACTTGATAAAAACATTTTCTGCAAATACATCAGCAAACATTCAATACTGTATTTTCTCAAGATTTACCAGTCTGTTATACTTATTTCTTCAGTGTAATTTGAGTTCAATCATTTTTATTAGCAATTTAAGACGACTTAAAAATTAGCTGTACTTTTTATATCCTTTATCTGCCATAATAAATATTATTTTGCAGTAATGAGTCTTTTAATCTGTAAGCCGTTGTCACTGAAAAACAGAGGTAACTGATTTCCATTAACACAATAAAACCTTTTATGTCTGTTAAAGTGTTTATCCATCCATTTTACTTCATGTGCAATAAAGTCAGTGGGGTTTCTTCAAAGCAAGTTTTATTTCCAGCCATTGGCACAGTGACAGCAACTGGGAGACTGTCCCCGACAAAGTCAATGTATGTAAGATCTGAATTTGACCTGATAAGACAAGCATACAAGAAAAGCCTTCTAGGAGATTAATTTTTTTTTAAAGAGGAAAGTTTTAATAATATTTTGAGCAGTTATCAGCTTTGTTTGTTGGTTTTAGAGCAGCTATTTATTTAGAAGTGAAAATGGCTATGGAGTAATAACAAAACTGTAGTGTTGGACAATCATTTGAAATAGCATGAGAAATGGAAGTCCAATCCAATACAGAGAAGAACAGGAGCCTCATGAAAAGGACAGTAAAGACAAATAGTGAGGATGATCAGAGTTAGATGAACCAGGTTGGGTATTGAGTTCTCAAGCAATTCTGGCAAAAACATTTCTTTATTAGAGATCCATCACAAGATATAAAATCTCCAATTGTGCATACAGAAAATGAAAGAGGGGGTGGGGAGGAAGTGACGTAATCCATCCTGATGGCTGCATGAGCCATGAGTTCCCCGGGACCCCGTTTAAATTTATCTAATAATGGGTGTTTTTCAACAAAGTTTCAGCTTGAATAGTAAGCCTGGTGGAAGTTCTTAAGCTTTGCTACCTCTGGAGATGAAAAAAGGCAGACCAGGGTGTATGGACCTGGCTACATTTGCTTATCACTCCATGTCAGCACAGGCCTCAGTAAAATCTAAAATGACAGCGGAGTAAATGCCTGTGGAGCAACCATCGAGCCTGGATGCAAACTCACAGGCACAAATACTGCCAAAGGATGGTTCGATGGCGATTTTCCAGTCACTATTAGAAGAAACAGAAAGTGACCTCAAAGCAGTTAGTGCTGAATTAACAACATTGGCCAGCGATCTGAGGGGGCGAAATATCGGACTTAGGTAACTGGCTGATAAAATCAGAAACCTGCCTTAATGAACATCATGATGTCATTACTACTCTCAAGGGCTCACTTCAACAGTACAAAAATGATAATGCATATCTTTTTGACAAATTGAAGATTTAGAGAATCGCTCTCGAAGAAATAACCTCAGATTTAGAGGGATTCCCGAAGCAGCTGAATATGGGAACTGTGAGCTAACAATACAGAAATTGATCAGTGATTTGATGCAGAATACTACTCATTCAATGCCACCTGAAAATGTTATGATCGAACATACCCATAGGGCATTGGGCCTTTCGAGAACTAATACACCATGTGATATTGTGGTATGCTTTACTGCTTTTAAGATGAACGAACTCATATTAACAGAGGCGCATGCAAAGGCACCATTTCATTGGGATACTTTTCCTGTAGAAATTTATCAAGATCTTACTGTGACACAGGGGAGAACTTAAGTCCACTACATGCTTACTGGTTGAGCGAGGAATAAAGTATAAATGGCAGCATCCTTTTGCTTTGGCCTTCTATTTAGAGGGCAAATTACACCGTCTCTACCTGGTAGAAGAAGCAAGCACACTATTTCCGGATGTGCACGTGTCCCCTAAGACTGCAAAGCTCACTAAAACCACCACATTGTTCCAAATTGGCCTGCTACTACCTCAATTGAAATGGCAACGCGTTTCTAAAGGCAAAGTTCGCCTCACCCAACAAGCGTCCTAGGATGGCTAATCTTGGTGAGGGCTGAATGGCGGCGATGATACTTCAGTGACGTGGATGGTGTGCTTTGGCTACTGGAATGTATGGAGTTATTTTGAAGATTGTTGAGAGCATAACATAACATCGTACTTATAAACCGTGAAACCGTAACGCAGTTACCAAAAGAGTATTAATAAAATGACACAACTTTATCAACATCTATACACTTTTTTGAATATCTATGCTCCTAATTCTAATCAAGGAAATTTTTTTCTAGTCTCTCCCAGGTAATGGTAGAGAATGTGACTACACCATTTAGGCTGATAATGTTCCACCACATAAATCCATATGTCCTATTGAAATGCAGTTGGTAACGTCCACAGATTATGGGAAGGATAGGCCATAATGTCCTTTTCAGTCATTGGGATATTGCCAACTTCTTGTGAGCTGGATCAGACGAGACTACGACGGGAACTCCCCACAGCCATTTCCTATTGGCGATCTACACGGGGCAGGAGCATAAGAAGATCGCTCCTGCCCCGAAAGCCCGCTAGACCACCAGGTGAGCCTGGGATGCCCGGGGGGGAAGGCTAAACTATGCTTTTTTTTTCTTTTTTTCCCCCTTCCCCAAAAAATCGTGAATATGTGAAATCGCGATTGCCGAAACCGCAAATGGGGAGGGGGAAGTGTATAATCAAAACTTGCAGGATGTCTAAGTTAGATGTTTTAGGGGGTCATATAATGAAACTGTTTTGGATGTCCTGCAGAACGGGTTTTATACAGCAATATTGTAAATATTTACTTACTGCATTTTCAAAACGTCCTGTTTTCCTGGACATCTTTTCGATTATGGACCATTTGGGGGAACGACATCCTATTGAAAATGCCCCTCCACGTCCCAGCTGATGTTTTCGTCAAACATCTAGCTTTCATACTTCCTGTTGAAATGATGAGTTTCCTCAGTTGAACCACCAAGAAATGAGCCTATTTTATCAAGCAGAGACCTCCATTAGTGGCTTCAGAAAGGAAATATTCAATCTAATCCTAATGTGATGGATTTATCCAGCAGTTAATTAGAAAATCAACTGTCTAGAGTCTAAGCTAATGAAATTTTAATGTCTTCTCTGCATTTTTTTTTTTGTACAAAGAAGGTTGGAATGTTCCAGCTGGATTGAACATTTATTGAAATGTGTGCTTATTTTATGGTGAGACATGATATGTCATTTAAAAACCCGTTTCTCAGCTTTGGCATTGCAAAGAGAAATGGGCCTTCGCATAATAGAGTGCAGAATCAAATTTTCTGTTTTGCTAACTCCACATTAGGCAGCATGAAAAGTACTTTAATTATGGGCATTTTGAACAGCTGTGTCATGACGTCATTCCCAGAAGTACTGCTGCCAGTCAGACACCAAGTATGTAAGAAATGGTTAATACCATTACTGTTTTACGTATTACTCAAAGGAAACATGGTTAATGCAAGAACTGAATCATGTCCTTCAAGCTTCTGGTATTTGGTCTTACATTCAAAACAAGAGAATGCAATTGTTTTGTATTCCTCCGTATGAACCGCACTGAAACAAAATATAGCTGGATGGAGCTATAGGAAAGAAGTTTTCAAAGTGGAACAGTCTGAATATGTGTGTGTGTTTTTGGATTTTTTTTTTTAAATCTCCAATAATTTTTGTTCTACCATCCTAGATCATTTTCTAGGCATTGATACATTTTTTTAACTGTAGTTATTTATATACTCCCTATTAATTGTCTAAGCAGTTTACATTCAAGTACTCAGTCATTTGTCCCTATATGTCACGGTGGGCTCACAATCTGTCTAACGCACCTAAAGCAATGAAGGATTAAATGACTTGCCCAGGGTCACAAGGAGCAGTGCAGGGCTTGAACCCTCAACCTCAGGGTACTGAGGCTGTAGCTCTAACCCAGTGGATCCCAACTCTGTCCTGGAGGACCACCAGGCCAATCGAGTTTTCAGGATAACTCTAATGAATATGCATGGAGCAGATTTGCATGCCTGTCACTTTCATTATATGCAAATCTCTCTCATGCATATTCATTAGGGCTAGCCTGAAAACCTGATTGGCCTGGTGGTCCTCCAGGACAGGGTTGGGAACCACTGCTCTAACCACTAGGCTAAACCCATCAGTATCTGGGAGACTGGGCATCAAAATGGCAGATGATGTTTAATGTGAGCAAGTGCAAAGTGGGAAAGAAGAACCCAAACTATAGCTACAAGATACTGGGTTCTATGTTAGGAGTCAATGCCCAGGAAAAAGGATTTATCGTTGAGGATCCATTGAAACCCTCAGCTCAATGTACGGTGGCGGCTAAGAAAGCAAATAGATTGTTAAGAATTATCAGGAAAGGAATGGAGAACAAAGATGAAAATGTTATAATGCCCTTGAATCACTCTGTGCTATGGCCACATCTCAAATACTGTGTGCAGTTCTGGTCACCATATCTCAAAAAAGGTATAACGGAATTAGAAAAGGTACAGAGAAGGGCGATGAAAATTATAAAAGGGATGGGACGACTTCCCTATGAGGAAAGGCTAAAGCGGCTAGGTATCTTCAGCTTGGAGAAGAGGCAGCTGAGGGGTGATATGATGGAGGTCTATAAAATACTGAGTGGAGTGGAAAGGGTTGATGTGAATCATTTATTTGCACTTTCCAACAATACTAGGACTAGGGAGCATATGATGGAGCTACTAAGTAGTAGATTTAAAACAAACTGGAGAAAATTTCTTCACACAACGCATAATTAATCTCTGGAATTCATTGCCAGAGAATGTGGTGAAAAAAGTTAGCTTAGCGGGGTTTAAAAAAGGTTTGGCTAATTTCCTAAAAGAGAAGTCCATAGGTCATTATTGAGATGGCTTCGGCAAATTCACTGCTTATTCCTAGGATAAGCAGCATAAAATTTATTTTACTTGGGATCTAGCTAGGTACTTGGGGCTTGGGTTGTTAGAAAAGGATACTGGGCTTGAAGGACCTTCTGTCTGTCCCAGTATGGTAATTCTTATGTTCTTATATCTATAATGGTACTGTCCATCTATGGATTATCATGTACGGTATATTATATTGTAAACCACTTAGAAGTGTGATGACAGCTAGTCTATAAATGTGTTAAATGAAGTGAAAAGCTCTAGTGATTTCTAAAGCAGAGAGAGATTTTAAAGCAGAAAGTATCATTCATGCCACTCAACCTTGATTGTGACCAAACAGCAAGATCAGTAGAGCTTCAGTCCTGCTCTGTGTCACACTGATTATTCAGTACACCCCCTCCTCTTTCTCCTTGTACACTGCTGTGAAGAAGCAGGTGCAGTAACCATCATGGGGCCTCTGCTGGCTCATCTCAGGGGTGTTGTGTCCTTTTTAATTTCGTGGCTAGCTGCATGGAAATGGTGTTCAAGTTTCAAGTTTATTATAAATTTGATTAATCGGTGGGGGAGGCTTGGGACCATCCCCAAAGCAGCAGCAGCTCTCGTTTTCCATTTTTTACAGAAAGGCTTAACTAATTCATTAGGATTTTAGACCCTAGGATGTGCTTTCTGGTATTTAAATGTCCTGCTTGAGAAATGCCATGCTTTTTAGGTATCCTGAAAATAATATTGTAGCTGCTGTACACTTCTGTTGTACTTAGTCATTGCTCTCCATGTCTCAGCTTGTTTGATGCAATTTCCTGCTCCATTAAGCCTCTTCTGTGCCACACGAAAATGAATTCTGAAATATGGCGTACCTAGCATATGTGACACCCGGGGCCCATCATTTTTTGACAACCCCCCCCCCCATCTGTGCGAAAAACATGATTTTTAGTAACAAGCCACACATCACACGTGAGTACCTAGGAAAAGGCAGCATCTTACATATGCAGTGAGCAGTACAACATCAATACACCCATTGTAAAACTAACCAAGCCAGACTAGTACAGATCAATCCTACACCGTCAATCCTAACAGAAAACCATGTCTTTCGAACACAGAAAACACCTTCTGCCTAGTAAGGAATATGTCACACAAACTAACCCCACCCCTTTTACAAAACTGTAGTGTGGATTTTAGCCAAGATGGTAACAGCTCTGACGCTCATAGAATTCTGAGCATCAGAGCTGCTACCACCACGCTGGCGCTAAGAAACGCTCCACAGTTTTGTAAAAGGGGGGATAAAATAGAAATACATAAAAAGGTTAAATTGAACCAGCAAGAAGCTGGACTCTGCATACAATGCAACACCACAGAAACAGTGACACATGTCTCCTAAATCAATAAATAAATAGAAAATTTTTGTTCTACTTTATCTTCTCTGTTTCTGCTTTCCTCATCTTCTTGTTATCCTCTTCCTTCTATCTACTGTCTGCCATCTTTCTGCCCCTATATGGCATCTTCTCTCCTTCTATGCCCCTTCCAGAAACTGTATGCCTCCCCCTTCCTTCTCTCCTTTCACCCCCATTGGTCTGGTATCTCTCTCCTCTCCTTCCCTCTCCCACACCTCTCACACCTCTCTTCTGCAATCCCTTTCTTCCCTCATTTTCCTTTTCAATTTATTTTCTGCATCCATCTAGATTACGTTCTTAGTACCCTCTCATCAATTTCCTTTTTTACTGTCTACCTACAGCTCGCCACCTCTTTCCCTCACCCCCTCCAGTATTTCCCTAACTCAGTCCTTTTCCCCTCATTATGTGCCCTCCTTTTATCTATCCCCTCCTTCCATCATGTGCCCTTTTTCTCTAACCCCTTCCATCTAGCTAAAGAAGCACTGCCTGGGCTTTGCAGTCCCCAGTTATGTCTCAAGCAGGATATATATTTCAAATCTGATATATTCTAATGACAAAATAGAAATAAAATGATTTTTTTCTACCTTTTGTTGTCTCTGGTTTCTGCTTTTATCTTCTTTTCACTCTTTTCCTTCCAGCGTCTGCCCTGTCTCTTCAATCCAGCATCTGCCCGTTCCATCCACTGTCTGCCCCTTCCAGAAACTGTCTGTCTCCCCCGCCATCTCTCCTCTAGACCCCCCCCCTTTGGACTGGCATCCATTATCTTCCCTCTGTCCCCTCATGGTCTGGCATCTTTCTCCTTTCATCTCTCTTTCTCATTTACTCCACTCAGATCTGATATCTCTGTCTCCTTCCCCATTCTCTGGCATCTCTTTCTCCTCTCTCTCTTCCCTTTCCTTCTCTGGTCTTCCTTCTTTATTTTCTGCCTCCATCTAAATTAAATTCTTTCTTACTATGCAGTCCTCAGTTTCCCTCTTTTTACTGTGTCTACCCACAGCATGCCACCCCTTTCCTTCACCCCTCCACTATCTCACTAACTCTATCTTCTTCCCCTATCCAGCATATGTCCTTTTTCTTTATCCCTCCTTCCATCCAGTATGTGTTCTCTTTCTCCACTTCCATTCAGCATTTCCTCTCCCTTCTCCCCATTTCCATCATCTGCCCTCTTCTCTCCCCCACTTCCATCATCTGCCCCTTCTCTCCACTTCCATCATCTGCTCTCTTCTCTCCCCCCTTCTCTCCACTTCCATCATCTGCCCTCTTGCCCTCTTCTCTCTTCCCCTTCTCTGCACTTCCATCATCTGCCCTCCTCTCTCTCCCCCTTCTCTCTACTTCCATCATCTGCCCTCTTCTCTCTCCCCACTTCTCCCCACATCCATCATATGCCCCCTTCTCTCAATCTCTCCATCCACCACAGGCCTACTCTCTCCCTTCCTCTCACCTTTCCGATTTTGGCAATAAGATCGGCAACGCCCCCCCCCCACCCCCCACGATGACACTTAAGATCAGCAACAGGCCTCCTTCTCCCGGTATCAACAGAACTTCAGATCGGCAACGCAGTGCTCAGTCAAAAGCTTCCCTCTGACTCAGCTTCCTGTTTCCACCCAGGCAGTTCAGTCGGAGGGGAAGCTTTTGATTGAGCACCGCGTTGCCGATCTGAAGTTCTGTTGATGCCGGGGGTAGAAGGAGGCCTGTTGCTAATCTTAAGTGTCATCGCGGGGGGTGGGGGGAGGGTGTTGCCGATCATGAATTGCATCACGGGGGGGTATCAGTGCCGCTCATCACCGTTGCAGCCCAGACGCTGCCGATAGACCTAATGCGATCTTGCCGGCCCTGCGCGGACCGGCACCGGACGAACGGGACCTGGCCGGCTGTGCACCCCCCCTAAGGCGTGCATCCGGGCGGACCTCCCCCCCCTTGGTACGCCACTACTGAAATGAGGCCCACTTTTATTTTTCACGGTTTCTATCAAACTTTTTTTTTTTAAGTGCACAAAGGCCCAATATTTGCACTATACTTAGGGATCCACTTTAAAAATCCATTTGCATAGATAAAATAGGTTTATGCACAGAAATGGCTTCTTTTAAAATTGGCTGGACTGTAGCAAAAAAAAAAAAAAAGTATTTAAGTCACCTACATAGATTTTTTTAATTTAATTAAACTTTTAGTGAAATTTTAAAATTGTCCCAGTGATTTACATCTTTTAAACTTACATGTCAGTGTGTTACATTATTGCTTTATTTTTAAAGAAAATGTATCAACAATTACTAATTTCAACTATAAATGAATATTCAGTAGCTTGCACTTGTGGCAGAAGTCAAAGAGTATTACTGTGGATCACTAAGGCCTGTTTTACAAAGCCAGGTGGCAACAGCCTCAAAGCTCTATAACTCTCCATGGGCTTCGGGGCCTTTACTGTGCGGCTTTGTAAAACAGGCCCTAAATTCTATTAGTATCAAACAATAATTGTGTCTTGGTTTCTTTGTAACTGTTGGTCTTTCCTGTTTTTTCCATTACACGGTACTGAGTGAATCTTGATATTATTTTTCCCTGCTACCATTCTTATTAGGTTGCACTTTACGGAAACCCTTGGTTTATCCCAGGACAAGCAGGCAGCAATTCTCAACATGTGGGTGATGTCACCAATGGAGCCCCCTAGCGGACCTTTTCGCAAGCAGACTTGCTTGAAGATCTTCAAGCTTGCGATTGGACCGCGCATGCGCGAGTGCCCCTCCCGTCCGACCTAGGGCATGCGTCTCCTCAGCATGGCCTCAGTTCTATGTTTTCCATGGAGTCAGAAGCACTGCTCCCTTGCTTTGCGATCTTGTTGTCCCTCTTGCACCGCGGCTTTTTTAATTCTTTTCGGGTGAGTCACTGTGCTTGCGTCTTTATTTTCTTTATTTTTCCTTTCATGTATTTTTAACCCGGATCGCTGGTCTTGCTCTGGCCGCCTGGCCTCGCGGGGCCGTGGCTGTCTTTTTTCTTATGTCCTGGCCTCGCACCAGGTTTAAAAACTGTACTAAGTGCAACTGGGTTATCTCCATCACCGATCCTCATCATTGGTGTGTGGAGTGCCAGGGTGCGGAGCACTTGTGCTGAGTCGTGTCCGCGTTGCGACTTTACAACTGCGGGCTCTTTGTTGGAGGGTGGACAAGATTCTCTAACTCTTTGGCCCGATGGATCCTGCGGGACAGGCCTCGAGCTCAGCCTTGGCACCAGTGTTGGGTGCCTCCCTCGAACTCCCCCTCGGCCTCCAAGTCCCCGGCCTCAGCTCCTTCAGATACTCCGGCCTCGGGTAAGTCTCCTCTTCCCTCCTCATGTGTGCCGGCAAAAAAGCCTACCTCGGAGTCTCATGTGAGTGCCACCACCTCATTGGCCTCGTCGAGACCTTATTCTAAGCGTGCTCCTCACATAGGGAATATTCTTCCTCGAGGTCACCCCCGAAGGAGCGCACTGGTGCACTTACGACCCAACATTCTTTGGTCTCGGTGCCTATGTTCGAGGACATGCTTAAGGCTATCCTAACCACGCAGCTTTCCTCAGTGTGAGCCAACTGGTCCCGACCTCTACACCTTTGACCTCGGTCCTCGACCCAGCCCCGTCTGACCAACCTGAGTATCCTCCTCTTGTGTCTCGAGCTATTCTTCATCTCCGGAGTCGGGGCCTGTGACCCTTACGAAGGTCTAATAAAGGGGGCCACTTTTCGCCCGCTATCTTGTAGAGGCTTGCCCCTTCTAAAAAGCTGCGGTCTTCTCCACCCCTTTGGGCAGGTCTACGACCGCGAAATCTTCCAGACATACCCTTGTCCTCGAGTTGGACTCTGGGTTGCATTCCCAAACGCAGCA
>NW_022985896.1:0-34509 GCF_902459505.1 Geotrypetes seraphini
TGTCGAGGGGGCTAACCTCAATTGGAGCGGAGCGCTTCCGTGGGCGCGCCTCGTGGTCGGCAGGATTGGACTCGCTGCTACTGAGACCGGAGGACGCTCCAACGGGGAAGGCTTCTTAGCCGCTTACCTGCGGGGGTGCGATGCCGGCGCGGCATCGCACGGTGTCGACGAAGTAGGTGCCGACTGAGATGCCGGGCCGATGTCGGTGCCGGTGGTGCGGAATCAGACATCTCGGCGCGCCGAACAATACTGCTGCTGTATCTGGCGGTTTTTAAGTGTTCTCTTCTTTAAAGTCGCACAGCGGGAGCAGGTAGACGCTCGATGGTCAGGACCAAGACACTGCAGACACCAGTTGTGTGGGTCTGTCAGTGAAATTGGTCGAGCGCACCGCTGGCACTTTTTAAAACCCGGGTTGAGGGGGGCATGAAAGTGAATATGGCTTCTGCCAAATCGAAGGCCGAGGCCTCGATGATGGCAATAGGCCCCGCCGGGGCTAACCGAAAACTGAAGAAAAAAAATTAAGTTTTTTTTTTTAAGAAAAGAAAATGAAATAACGTAAATAAAATTTCCAAAAGGATTTACGCGAGCGGGGAAGGCGATATTTACTAGAAAAAAGAAACTTTCAACAGCCGTTGAAAGAAACGCGTCTTCTTAGCTCCGCGGAAACTAAGAAACGGGGACCGCGCGCCTCCGTCGGGCGGGAAGGCACTCGCGCGTTGCGCGGTGCGGCCTGCTAGAACTTTCCAAGTTCTTAGAGTGCAATCACTCTAAAATTGTCCGTACCGGGGCTCCGTCGGTGCCGTCACCCATCAGTCAAGAATATGCTGCCTGCTTGTCCTGGGATAACATAAATTATGTCTAAATTGTCATGACATTAGAAGTACATATGGAGTAGTTGCAGGTGATGCTTGGGACAGTTCTGATTGTGTTAGTTCGGTTTTATGTGTTTTTTGAATAGAAGGGTTTTTATTATTTTTGGTGGTGGTGGAGAGTACAAGGATCAAATAGCCTGAACATTGCTAAATGAATTGGTAAAGGCTGAACAGGAATGGGGAGGGGCGGGGGGTGATTAAGTGTTAAAGTTATTAGATGATCAGAGAGGGGAAGAAGTAAAGGAGGAAAAATTAGAGTGAACAGTTGGAGAAGTTGACAAGATCAAGGCAGTGGCCATTCTGGTTAGTAGGGATAGGGGAGCATATCTGGAGACTGAGTAAGAAGGTTAAAACAACAAACTTAAAAGCAACTTAGAATTCTCTTCCATTTTTGTTCCTATTATAAAAAAACACTGATAAGTTCCCAGGAAAAAAATACATTAAAATAAGAAGTGAAAACAAAGGCCCCTACAGATTAGAACATAACATAAGAATAGCCTAACTGGGTCACACCAATGGTCCATCATGCCCAGTAGCCCATTCTCATGGTAGGCAATAGTGCTGCCCGATTCAGAGAAAAATATTTCATTCGATTCGATTCACCCTGTTGAATCGATTTTTCGATTCGATTCACTGTTAATGACACCGCTTTTTAAGTTTAAACAAAGTACAACAATAAATTTCACAACAACAATAAATTTCACAAAGTACTTAAAAAAAAAATCACATTTTTCCATTAAAGCAGTTCTGGAGACATTTGCTTGAACAGTCTTTTTTCCCAGTCCATAAGCAAGCAATATGAAAAAGATTTCCTTAATTATCTACTCAAACATTTTTGCTATTTACTTTCATTGTACCTAGACTATTATTCAGTAGAAAAAATTTAGTTTGTTCAATCAAGCAGAACATTCACTCATAGAAGTCCAATGTCCACACAGGATTTGATTGAACAAACCAAATTTTTTCTACTGAATAATAGTTTAGGTATACTGAATAGCAAAAATGTTAAAGCCACACAGAAAAGCAGTAAAAGTCAATAGGTTCTCCAAGTGGGAACAACCTGATGTCTCAGCACTTGAGCAAAAGACCACGTAATAATGTTTATAAGATAAATCATATAAATGATTATACTGAAGCAGGGTGTCCTCAGCGTGAGAGGTAAGCGAGAGGAGAGAATTCTCCAGCGCTTTACACAATAAGGCACAGGTTAATCACCCTCTGCCTGCAGTGCACACCATCATAGGACACCTCAGGTGTGCTCAAATTAATCAATGTGATAAATTAAACAGTGATAAACAATTGGTCAATCACAAGAGTGCAAGATCAAACAGGTTGTTCCCCCTCAGAGAACCTATTGACTTTACTGCTTTTCTGTGTGAGTAGATAATTAAGCAAATTTCTGATAGCCTACAGAACTGATTCTCATCTTCCATCCCCAGCCCCCCTGCCGATGTATTTACTTACTGCCTGAACTGGATATTAAATCGTGGAGAAGAGAGGAGAAATGCGGGGAAAGAGCCAGCCAAAACTAGTATTTGTTGCTGCTGAGTGCCGAGGTCTGCTGCATGAGGTCCGCTCGCTCGCCGCTTGACTCTCCCACTCCTTTCGTTTCTTCCGAAGTAATTTACTGTTTCGCAAAACCGGAAGTTACATTAGATGGGAAGAGTCCGGCGGCGTGAAATAGTCCGAACTCGTCGATTCACCTGATTCGAATCGGTTCACCGATTCGAATCGTGAATCGGGCAGCACTAGTAGCCAATCCAGGTCACTAGTACGTGGTGAAAACCCAAAGAGTAGCAACATTCCATGCTACCAATCCAGGGCAAGCAGACGCTTCCCCATGTCTTAATAACAGACAATGGACTTTTCCTCCAGGAATTTGTCCAAACCTTTCTTAAAACCAGCTACGCTATCTACTTTTAACATAACTTCTGGCCACTTCATTTTTAAGCTTAGATCTTTCCTTCCAAACAGAGACTTTGCTAGATGTCAAATACAGCACAAGGTAACTTCACACGGACTTAACTGTGCAGGAAATGAATCTCCTCATACACTCACCATATAGTGCAAAAATGTGCAAAGGTCTGATTTTTCCTTCGATCACTACATAGCCTAATGCCACACAAGCAGCGCTGTTACAAACATATTCTGAAGGTCAATGCTAAGGTTGACAAAGTTTCCTTCCTTGGACCAGAAGGAGATACTGACAAACCACTGGAAGAGATTCTAAAACAACTACCCAGAAATAACACCCAAAGACCCACTCAGTGTGTGAACCAGTTGAGTGGAGTGGACTAACTGGGGGTGGAAATGGGCCCAGAGTTTGCTCAGCAGAATTTCCCAGACTACCTCTTCCTCTCAACACACTGACATGCTACCACCACCACCAACACTAGGAACACCTCACCGAGTATGCCAGCAATGCTTATAAACTTTATAAAACATATTATTATATTTTCTTATAAAGCATATATTTTAACTGAACTCAGCCTTGCCATTCACAAAAATAGAAAAGTTCCCATTTCAAGCTGTCTCATGTACACTTTTCAAATCTAACATATTGTAATCACAAAACAGAAAATAAAATTATTTTTTCTACCTTTTGTTCTCTGGTCAATATTCAAATCTTGTTGGTCCCAGGCTCTTGTTGTCTTGCTTGCCAGGGTCTCCTTTCTCCGTGCTAACCATCCGTCTGCCATCTCTGTCCTCCCCTTCCATTTCCCTTCCCTCTCCCGGAGATTTGGCATCTTTCCTTTTTTTTGTCTCCATCCCCAGATTCATCTTTTCTCAACTCCCCACCACCCCAGGATCCACCATCTCTCCCTTTCTGTTCCCAAATATCCTCCTATCCAGTATCTCTATCCCCCCTCCACACCATCCCCTGTTTCCAAGTTCTCTCCCTTTCTGTTCCTTCCCTCCCTAAATCCCATTATGCACCATCTCTCTCCCACTTCTCTGTTTTTAAACCCATTATTTCTAACCCCCAAAGTCTGGCATATGCACGTATCTTTGAACCCCCCTTCCCTCTCTCCCTCTGTGTACTTTTACACCAAGACCCCCCTCCCATGAAGGTCTGTTCCCCCTCCGAAGGGCTACACCCCACCCCTGAAGGCCTGCACCCCCACAAAGGATTTTACCTCCCACCCGAAGGTCTGTCCCCCCCGAAGGCCTACACCCCACCCCTGAAGGCCTGCACCCCCCGAAGGACTTTACTTCCCACCCGAAGGTTTGTCCCCCTCTGAAGGCCTACACCCCACCCCTGAAGGCCTGCACCCATCCCAAAGACTTGCACCCACCCCGAAGGCCTGCACCCCCTGAAGGCCTGCACCCCCCGAAGGACTTTACCTCCCACCCGAAGGTCTGACCCCTCTGAAGGCCTACACCCCACCCCTGAAGGCCTGCACCCTCCCCGAAGGATTGTACCCCCCACCCGAAGGTCTGTCCCCCCTGAAGGCCTGCACCCATCCCAAAGACTTGCACCCACCCGAAGGCCTGCACCCCCTGAAGCCTGCACCCCCCCGAAGGACTTTACCTCCCACCCAAAGGTCTGACCCCTCTGAAGGCCTACACCCCACCCCTGAAGGCCTACACCCTCCCCGAAGGATTGTACCCCCACCCGAAGGTCTGTCCCCCTCTGAAGGCCTAAACCCCACCCTGAAGGCCTGCAACCTCCCCGAAGGATTGTACCCCCCACCCGAAGGTCTGTCCCCCCGAAGGCCTGCACCCATCCCGAAGGCCTGCACCCACCCCGAAGGCCTGCACCCCCCTGGAGGCCTGCACCCCCCTCGAAGGTCTGTACCTCCTGAAGGCCTGCACCCCACCCGAAGGTCTGTCCCCCCCTGAAGGCCTGCACCCATCCCGAAGGCCTGCACCCACCCCGAATGCCTGCACCCACCCGAAGGCCTGCACCCCCCCGAAGGCCTGCACCCCCCCGAAGGCCTGCACCCCCCTGGAGGCCTGCACCCCCCCGAAGGCCTGCACCCCCCTGGAGGCCTGCACCCCCCCGAAGGTCTGTACCTCCTGAAGGCCTGCACCCCCCTGAAGGCCTGCACCACCCCTGAAGGCCTGCACCCCCCTGAAGGCCTGCACCCCTCCTGAAGGCCTGCACTCCCCTGAAGGCCTGCACCCCCCTGGAGGCCTGCACCCCCCCCCCGAAGGTCTGTACCTCTTGAAGGCCTGCACCCCCTGAAGGCCTGCACCCCCCGAAGGTCTGTACCTCCTGAAGGCCTGCACCCCCCTGAAGGCCTGCACCACCCCCCCTGAAGGCCTGCACCCCCCCCACCCGAAGATCTGCCCCCCCTGAAAGCCTACACCCCCCCGAAGGTCTTTACCTCCCACCCAAAGGTCTGTCCCCCCCCTTAAGGCCTACACCTCCCTCTTAAGGCCTACACCCCACCCCTTAAGACCTACACCCCCCATCTAGTACTGTCTAATGCAATTAGGTACGGGTCAGGAGGCCAGAGGGGAAGCAGGACATTGCAGCAATTCCAAACTGACCCTCCCCCCTCGCCCTCTAAAGCAGGAGCGGCTAGCAAGAGGAAGTTGCCGATCCTGCTTTAGTGGGGGAGGGTCAGTTGATGATTCGGGAGGCCGATTTTGGGGTTTTAAAAAAATTGATTCGGGCAGAAAAAAAAAATAACAATAAAACCACCGCCAAGCAGCTCAGCGATACTCACCCTCAGTTCCTGCTTTAATTGCAGTGTCCCACGCGGCTCGGGCTCCCTTTCTTGCTTCCACCAAGCCGGAAACCGGAAGTTGCTGACCAAGCTCCGACGGCGACGGGGGATGTGGCCGTGGGGGAATGGAAGTTAAGAGAGAGGGCTCAGGAAGGATCACTTCGGGGACTCGCGGAAGCCTTGGAGTCGGGCCATAGCAGGGAAGTTCCCGGGCCATGACTCCAAGGCTCGAGCACCCCTAATGAGCTGGCACCCGGGGCGGCCCCCCCCCCCCCCCCCCCTAGGTACGCCACTGAGTCTTTGTGAACCGCATAGAACTTAATGGTATTTGCGGTATACAAGTGAGTTTTATGTTATGTTATGTCTCATTTAATATGCGGGTTAGAGAAACATTTGAAAGAGCATTGCTGATAAGCAGTTACATCAAAGCTCCATACTTTCCTCTGGCACATTATATTCTTCCTGGGTGTAGTATGGTCTCCCACCCCATATTACTGGAGTCACATTCATAATCAGTTATTTCCAATACCTTCTTCGTTTATATTTTCCATTTTCCCTCCCCTTCATGACAGTTAGAGGAGTTGTCTTGCCAAGCTTCCTTCCTCCTCTGTAGCATAACTAACGTGACCATTTATTTTTTTTCCTCAAAAGGGGATATCTATTAATTGTCAGTCCCGCCACCAATCCCGTCCTAGCCCTGCCCTAGCCCCACCCCAATCTCGTCCTAGCCCGGCCCCCAATCCCACCCCCAATTTCTTCTATTCATAATATCTTATTAATTCATAATGGTAGCCATAAAATTTTTTTAAAACTACAAAGCTCACTATATGCAGAGAAAATGTTAATTATCATTTATATTTGGGGGGTTTCAAAGATGTCAAGGCAAATGACTTTAAAACATGCAATGTCACCTCAGTAACTATAGAAAAATAGACAAATATAGTGCAAAGTATAGACAGCAGATATAAATTCTCAAAACTGACACATTTTGATCACTCAGTTGAAAATAAAATCATTTTTCTTACCTTTGCTGTCTGGTGATTTCATGAGTCTCTGAATGCATTTCCTTGGTGACTGTATCCTTTCTTTCATTTCTTCTTTCTGCACTCAGGCCCAAGAATTGTCCCTTTCTATTCCCTCCCTCATTTTTCCTTTCTATGTCCTTAGTTCCCCCGGTGCCTCCTTCCCATGTCCTTAGTGCCCCCAGTGCCTCCTTCCCATGTCCTTAGTGCCCCCAGTGCCTCCTTTCCATGTCCTTAGTGCCCCTTCCTATGTCCTTAGTGCCCCAGTGCCTCCTTCCATGTCCTTAGAGTGTAGTCTTAGTGTTCTAGTGTTTAGTTTGTTGTCCTTATTGATTTGTAGTGCCCCAGTGCCTCCTTTCCATGTCCTTTGTGCCCCCAGTGCCTCCTTCTATGTCCTTAGTGCCCCAGTCACTCCTTCCCATGTCCTTAGTGCCCCTTCCTGTCCTTAGTGCCCCCAGTGCCTCCTTCCCATGTCTTTAGTGCCACTAGTGCCTCCTTCCCATGTCCTTAGTGTACCCAGTGCCTCCTTCCCATGTCCTTAGTGTCCCAGTGCCTCCTTCCTATGTCCCTCTCACTGCCTTCCAGACTTTGTCCCACCCCACCCACGAAGCCAGCCTGTCTACCTCCCTCCCTGGCCAAAGCCAGCCTGCTTGCCTGCCTACCTCCTTCCCTCCCTGCCGCGCAAAAAAAAAAAGCCTCTCCAATGTCAGAATTGACGTCGGAAAGAAGACTTCGTGTTGGTGATTAGCAGCAGCAGCAGCAGGGAGGTAAGATAGCAGAGGACCGGGGGAAAGGAAGGAGGGAGGCTTTTTTTTTTTTTGCGAGGCAGGGAGGGACAGGAAGTGATACGCCTGCCCCGTTGTTCCCGAGCACAGCTTCGGGACGAAGTCCCTGAAAACGGGACATTTCGGCATCCAGTAGCTGTGTGTGGGGACAACAGGACAGGGGGGTCTGAAAACAGGACGGTCCCGTTCAAAACGGGGACGTATGGTCACCTTAAGGATAACTTTGGCTTTCCCTTACAAATCCCTCTGCCAGGTCCAAGTACTTAGCTGCTTGGGGGAATTTCTGTTTGCCCTTCTGGGTGGCAAAGAGCTGCCTTTCTTTCTCTGTGGAGGGAATGTCCAGCGTGGAGCTGTGTGCTGGACTCCAATCTCTTCTCTAGCCTCAGCATGGTTTAATTTATTCCCATTCTGTTTCAAGTCTGAAGGCTTAGGGTGCTTGCAGCTTCCCAGGTGTAGTCCCATCCCCCTTCTGGGTTGATTCTCTGTTTCACAGCTTGGTTTTGCAGGGAAACTTCTCTGCCCTTGGGAAAAGAATAATAGCTATTAGACTGTGGTTTGGGAGCCCTCCTCTCTGGGTTTCCTGGTGGGTGGCTCTCTTGTTTTAACCCTACTTGTTTTACTCTGCCTAAAACCTTATTCTCTGGCTGCTGAACTGGCTTAGATTTAAGGATTGTGGGTTTTAAGAGCAGGGTTTTTCCTTGAGATCACTTATTTTTGTTAACATAATGCAGACAGAAGTAGGAAATGGTTATTTCTTAATATAGAACCAGTGGCGTACCTAGGGTATGTGGCACCCAGGGCCCATAATTTTTTGACCCCCCCCCCCATCTATATGAAAAATATGATTTTTAGTAACAATCCACATATCGCACAAGAGTGTACCTAGGAAAAAGCAGCATCTTAAACACTGCAGTGAGCACTAGAACACCAACACATACAAGCCAGATCCCGCACAGTCAATTGATCCTGTAGTCAATGCCATCTGAAAACTATGTTCTTTTCATACACACAGAACAGAGATACACCCTCGCCCAATATGGAATAATCACAAACTAAAAATAGAAATATGTAGACAAAAGTTAAACTGAACCGCCAAGAAACCAGACCCTGGATACAATGCAACACCACAAAAACAGTAACACATGTCCTCTAATACAGTGCAAAATATAAAGACAGTAGATGTAAATTTGAAAAAACTGATACATAACAATCACCCTTTACAAATTAACAAATAAAAATAAAACAAATAATGAGAAATAAAAAAATACCATTTTATTGGATTAATCCCCGTAAGCTCGGTCCCCATCCCCGCAAACCACCTGATTCCATCCACACAAGCCTTGAATTGTTTATATTAAAGTATAAAAAGAAACAATATTCTGTACAATTGTCAATTTATAAATCAGCGTCTTCTCCCCACTCTCTCTTCTCCATTTCCCTTCATCGTCCTCAGCCCACTCTCATTCCACTTTCCTTCAGCGCACGCACATAAAAACAAGCAAGTAATTTTATATCATTTTCATTCTATTCATTCATAGAAATTAAAGTCTAAATAATGCCAGTCACATAACAAAACATGATTTTACAAAAATAATTCCCTGCACAGTCAAGCCTGCAAGGATTACTAGATGTTTTTCAGCAGCTCCCCTCCCTCCCTCTCCCTTACCTTTGTGGCCAAGTCAAAATGATCTATTAACAATAAAATTTTAAAAACACAAAGCACGCTGTACGCAGAGAAAATGTTAATTATCATTTATATTCCGCGGGTTTTCAAAAAGGTCAAGGCAGATGACTTTATGCAATGTCACCTCAGTAACAACTACATTACATTACATTACAGATTTCTATTCCGCCATTACCTTTCGGTTCAAAGCGGATTACAAAAAGAGTTATGGAAGAAGGGTTATAATGTTAGATCAGAGAAGGTTTCCAAGAGAGGGAAAAGTAGGATCTGGGGTTAGGGAGGGGATGGTAAGAGGGGGTTAAGCTTTATCATGGTATTAAGCTTTATTAAGGGATTTCTTGAAGAGTATAGTTTTTATTTCCTTTCTGAACATCTTGTAGTCTGGGGTTGTTGTCAATAGGTTGGAGACTTGGTTGTCTATCTTCGCTGCCTGAGTGGCCAGTAGTCCGTTGTATAGTTTTTTCCTTTTTACTTCTTTGATTGGGGGTAAGTGAATGGGGTGTGTGTTTTTCTATGCCTGGTAGAGGTGGTTTGGATGAGGCGGTCGTTTAGGTAGGTTGGGCTGCCTCCATTTATAGTTTTAAATAGTATACAGTAGAATTTAAATTGTATTCTTTCCTGGATTGGAAGCCAATGAGAATTGATGAATGCCTCAGTAATGTGATCATGTTTTTTCAATGAATAGGCGAGTCTCAGAGCTGTATTCTGAATTGTCTGTAGTTGTTTAATCATTATTGCAGGGCAGGGGAGGTAGAGGATGTTGCAACAGTCTAGGATACTTAGGATTAGAGATTGTACTAGGAGCTGAAATTGTGTTTTTTCGAAGAATTTTCGGACTTGTCTAAGGTTTCTCATAACTGCGAAAGATTTGTTTTGTTAATTTGTGGTTGCATGGTGCAGCCTTTGTCAATAATCATATCTAGAAGTTTTAGGGTGGTTTACAAAAATAGACAAATATTCCTCCTCCCTTTTTACTAAACCGCAATAGCATTTTTTTAGCACAGGGAGCTGCGCTGAATGCCCCACGCTGCTCTCGACGCTCATAGGCTCCCTGCGCTAAAAAACGCTATTGCGGTTTAGTAAAAGGGGGCCATAGTGCAAAATATAGACAGCATATATAAATTCTCAAAACGGACACATTTTGATCACTAAATTGAAAATAAAATCATTTTTCCTACCTTTGGTAATTTCATCAGTCTCTGGTTGCACTTTATTCTTCTGACTGTGCATCTAATATTTCTTCCCTTCTTTCAGCCTCCTGTATGCTTCCTCTCCTCCAGACCTCATTCCCTCCCCAAACTTTTTCTTTGTTTCACCCTGCCCCCTTCTTTCTTTCTCTCTCCATGCCCTCTTTCGTTCTGTCTGTCTTTCTCTCTCTCTCTCCATGCCCCATTTTTCTTTATTTCACCCTGCCCCCTTTCTTTCTTTCTGGCTCCCTGTCCCCCCCTTTCTTTCTCCCTGCCCTCCCCTCCCCCATGCCACCACCATTGGGAAAATGCTGCCACTGCCGCCATCGGGAACAGGCCGGCGCCGAGTTCGCCCTGCTTCTCTTCCCCGCGGGGCTGACTCAATGTCAATTCTAAGCAAAGCCTTAGCAAAGCCTTAAGCAAAGCCTGCCCTCCGACATCAGCGCTGACATCGGAGACGACTTCTGGTCAGCTATGTGTGCGCGGCAGGGCAGGTAGGAGCAGAAGACGAGCCTCGTGGCTCGAGTTATATTTAACCCCGCGGGTCCCCCGTCGTCCCCGTTCAGCTCTCTCCTGTGCACCCCCTTGGGGCGTGCACCCGGGGCGGACCGCCCCCCCCCCCCCTAGGTACGCCACTGTATAGAACCATCCAATATGTGATATAAGGACAAAAATCAAACCTATAGTATTCCAAAGCAATTTCCTCATAGAAACATACTCTTTTTCAGTTGGAGTTTCAGTGTATCATACAGGCAATGTAGTCAGGGTGCAGAAGAGAAGAGCAAGGGTGATTCAACCAACTGGAACACACAATTGATACTAATGGTATCTTCCTTTATAGCTCTCAGCCATAGAATGATTGCTTGAGGCAAAGGGTTAAATACACCTTCATACCAAACTTTCTGGAACACACAACTGATACTAATGGTATCTTCCTTTATAGTTCTCAGCCATAGAATGATTGCTTGAGGCAAAGGGTTTAAATATACCTTCATACCAAACTTTCAGGAAGTTAATTAAAACCTATCTCTTTGATACATTTCTCTGACTCCTCTCCTGCCTTCTTATATCTTTGAAATGCTTCCAGATAAATTTTGAGTAATCTTGACATGCTAATGTAATTTGAAAGACTTTTTTGTAACATTACTGTCTGTATACAGTCTCTTCTTCTGTAAATTGCTCTGAACTGCTTGTGGTATTGCTGTATATAAAAATAAAGTTATTATTATTATTAAATTTAAAACCACTCAAGAAGCAATTTTAAATAACTTAAATCTAATATGCAACTTTAGAAATGCAACATATGAGATTCTCTTACTAATGGAGCCTTGACCATGCACTGACATAAAAATAATTCTGCAATGAAGAACATAAGAAATGTACATTGCACAGAACTAATAATTAATAGTAGTAGAACTAAACATTTCAGAAAATTAATCTTTCAGTCCTGGTAGCAAAACATGCTAAGGCTTCAAGTTCAGTAAGTTTAATAATATTGAAAATATTTACCGATTTCCTATGATATTTGGGGCTGCAAAAGATGGACTATTTCCATTACAGTATATGCACTGTGCTTGATCCAGCAGTACACCATTAGCATCTCTTTCCACTAAAAGTGAACAAACAATTATGTTTAAAAGCCTAGAAAAGATAAGCCATCTTAACCTGTTAGGTTTCATAAAAGCTGTTTATGTGCATGTCCAATTTTTACTTATAGAAATATTAGGGCTGCATGTTAGTTGGAGTTAATGCTGTGATTTACTTATTAATTATTAATTTTGAATAATTAATAGCATGCAGCCCACTTTCTGCCAGCCTGCCTTTCTTCCTCTCATTCTTCCCTCCTCTCTGCATAGCCCGGCATCTCTTCCCCACCCCCACCCTCCATCACAGCTCAATGCTCTGTCCTGCATTCAGTTTACCATTAAAGCCATCTTTGGCCCTGCAGCCAGAAGTAGCCCTCATGAAAAGCTGCCTCTGGCCTGAACCAGGCCTTTTCCTCTGAACTGGCCCACCCCCTTTTGACATCAGTAGGGAGAAGACCTAGGAAGAGAGAGAACTGAACCTGGGGTTAGGAGTTAGGGCAGGGGTGTCAAACTCAATCACATAAGGGACCGAAATCTAAAACATAGGTAAGCTGCTGGCCAAATTTTTAATTAAGATACTTAGGGGTCCTTTTATTAAGGTTGTGACCAGCCAGATATTCTACCTGCTCAAGTCCCAGTTAGGACAGAGAAAAAAGTGGAAGAAAAGAAATCCTGGAGAGGAATTGGGAAGGGACAAGTAGTTACTGAACATAATAATAGCACTGTCCACCGGGGGAGCCCAGGAGGCCCTTGGAACACTGCCAGGGCTGACAAAGCAGGGCGTTTCCCCAAGGTACTTAAACCTGTGTGTAAGAACAGAGAGGGAAGCCAGCTAGGGAGGAGGTTTAATCCTTTCCTCCCTAAAGAATCCTCCCAGTCAAGCAGGAGCAATGGCCCCGTTCCAATGGAGGTGATAGAGGAAGGTCAGGTTGAAGATCCTGTGTTCCCTGGAGAGTTACCGATGGAATTGGAGGAAGGTTGGTCAGAATTTGCTCCTCAAGTCCCTGAAGCAATGCAGGTGGACTTTGCCTCCATTTCCAAACAGTGAGTGTGATTTTGGATGCTGGACTGTTTAGTGAATGTTTTTTTTTCTTTTTACAAGCTTGGGAGTGAGTATTGGGGAGAGGTTTTGCTGTTATCCTGGGTGGGAACTGTGAGAATCAAACTAATGATTGTTTGTGTGCAAAACCTATCACTCCCTCGTTTTCCTGGCGATATAAGGAACTAGCCAGAGGCTTGTAGAGACTGTGACACTTCTGGGAAGTGGAGATAAATACCTAAGACTGTATTGTTGGTTTTTTTTTTGTTTTGTGATTTTGAAAATTGCCTGCTTTTGTAGCAGCCAGTGTTTGGTTTGAGTTGGACTACAAACGCTGAGCACAGCTGAAGTGGCCTCAGTTCTGGAGGCAAGGCAAAGACTGGTTTGTATGCTGGCTTTGTACTATGTGAGTTGTTTCTCATTGTTGATGCAGCTGTTTGAACATTCTGACCAATGTAGCAGTCGTCTAGAGAAAACTACTTACCTGAATTCAGGAAGAATAAATATGACTATGTTTTTTGAAGAAATAGATGATAATGACTTGGTGTTGTTTTTGATTCCATCTTGGAATCCGGTCCTGCAGGGTGGCTCCAGTCCGGGCCACACGTCTGGGTGCTATTGGTGAAAGGTTCCATTGTAATAGTTATACAGGATTGTTCTGCATTACAGTGGGCCACAAGGTACACTAATTGATTTAGCACACGCTAAATGTGCACCTTATAAAAGGACCTCTTAGTCTTAGTAGAAGTATAGGGTTACAACCTCTCGAACCCCACGCCGGCTCTGTGATGTAAACAAAATAAATTAAAAAGACTTTTCCTCTTTCTTTTAGGTCCTAGTTCACACTTGCTGTCTAACACCAGCTCTGGCAAGATACACATTTCAAATCTAACATATTGTAATCAAAAAACAGAAAATAAAATTATTTTGTCTACCTTTTTCTGTCTGGTCATTATTCAAATTATATTGGTCCCACGTTCTGGTTGTCTTCTGATAACTCACTTGCCAGGGTCTCCTGTCCATTTGTCGTTTTCTTCTTTCTCTGTGCTAACCATCCATCTTCCATCTCTGTCCTCCCCTTCCGTTTCCCTTCCCTCCCTCGGAGTTCTGGCATCTTTCCTTTTTTTTGTCTCCATCCCCATAGCTGCAGTGATGGACCCCACCATCCCCAGATCCACCATTTCTCCTTTTCTCAACTACCCTTTCATCCAGTATCTCTCACTCCTTCCCCACCACCTCAGAGTCCACCATCTCTCCCTTTTCTCTTCCCAAATACCCTCCTATCCAGTATCTCTATCCCCCCTCCACACCATCCCTTGTGTCTAACTTTTTTTTTGTTTTTACAATTTATCAAGTTTATTCAACAAAGGAAAAACAATATACAGGCTGAATGCCAACATCAAAAGAGCAACCCCCAACAGAGCAATAACCCCCCCCACCCCCCACCGAGTGATACACAGCACAAGAAAGCAATGTCAATAGTCCAAGAGCAGGATAAATGACTATACAGCAACTATAAAAAGCCTCGCCAACACTCAAAGGAATGCCAAATATGACGAAAGGAACCACAGGTGTCATTCCTTAAAGCGGTCAATTTAGACATCAAATAAATATGGTCCACTTTAAGCAAAAAATCTAATTGTGTGGGCAAGGTAGCTTGTTTCCCAAAAGTAGCCATACAAAGCCTGGCCACCATAGCGACCAAGGTCACAAATTGGGCCTGTTCACGATCCAGTCCCAAAGCAGGTTTGTTAAGTAAAAAACATCCATTTGTAACAATACAGGAATTCGTAAAACAGTAGACACCAACTGCTGGACCATCTTCCAAAACTGTACAACCCTGGGACAATCCCACCACACATGCCCAAAAGACCCCAACCCCCCACAATGACGCCAACAGTGGCCATCACCATGAGTGAATATGCAGAACAACTTCTCAGTTGTGTAATACCACTGAAATAACATCTTATATCCCTGTTAAATGAGTGGTGTGGCCAAAGAGACCCTGAACAACGCACCATAAAGCTCTCCCACTGATGAAAATCCAGGGTCCTGCCCAATAGGTCCTCTCACTTGTGTTCATAAGATCTAACCTGTGGGCGAGTATCACAATGGACAAAAAACTTCAAACAAACTAAATCCACATAAAACCAAATTCTTCATGGCAACTCCGTCAAACAAAACCATCGACTCTTCAATCAATCTAAACGGAAGCATTTTCCCAATCAACCCTACCATAAAAATCCTAGGGAGTCACCATCGACCAACAACTCACCCTTGACACCCATACCAATATCCTGATCAATAAATGCTTTTGCCTATTATGGAAATTATGTACGCTAAAACCTTACTTTGACTTCGCTGCATTTAGGCTGCTAGTTCAATTTCTAATTCTAAGCTCATTGGACTACTGCAACATAATCTACTTAGGATCCCACAAAAAAAACATTAGGAGATAAGAGCGATCCAAAACACGGCACTAAGACTAATCTTCAGCCTGAAAAATTCTGACCACATCTTCCCCATACTTCAAAAAACTGCACTGGCCACCACACAAAGCCAGAATCATCTTCAAATTCGGCTGCCTTTGTTACAAGATGCTATTCGGCACCTCGCCCATCTACCTCTTGAAACACTTCGTACTACAGGACTATCCCCGTCCCTCCCGCAAAAAACTTCTGTTTGCATTCCCCACTCCCAAGGGATGTCATTTAAAAAAATTTCTTGACAGGACACTATCCTTTCAGGCAAGCATCTGGAACAACACCCTAAGCACACTCCTCCTGAACTAGAGAGTTGCATGGGAATAGGGACGATGGGAATCCCGTGGGTTAGTCTCTAAACTAACCTAAACTAAACCTTAAGCTTATATACCACATCTTTCTATAGAGATAGAGCTCGGCATGGTTTACAAGAGTTTTAAAGAAAGGAAAATATAATAAGAATTAGTGATTATATAGAGGGCAGCGGAATTTACATTTTTGAAAATAGTCACGTTTTCAGATGTTTTCTAAATAATTGGAAAGAGCCCAAGTTACGCAGCTGGTCAAGAAATTTATTCCAAAGCTCAGCGATTTTAAAGCAAAGAGATTTCCCTAATTTTCCAATATAGATAATGTCTTTTAACAAGGGGAAAGACAATTTAAGCTTTTGGATAGATCTGATAATATCAGATCTTGTAGAATTCCAAGATAGAGGAATTAAAGGAGGAAGAGTGCCATGCAAGATCTTAAATGTTAGGCAGGCACATTTAAAGTAAACCCTAGAGATTATTGAGAGCCAGTCTCCCAATAGAGGTGTCTGAATTCAAGAAAGAAAGAAAGTGTGGGACACACACGGGTCGCAGGGATCCTGTGGGGACACCCCTCGGGTCACGAGGATCCCTGGGGATGCCCCTCGTGGTCTCGGGGATCCCGCGGGGTTTGAAACAACTCGAGCCGCAAGGCTCGTCTTCTTTTCCTTCCCCGCCCTGCAGCAGCACACATAGCCGACCGGAAGTCCTAAGCAAAGCCCTCCCTCCCTCCAATGTCAGCGCTGACATCGGGGAAGACTTCTGGTCAGCTATGTGTGCTGCTGCAGGGCAGGCAGGAAATAGAAAATGAGCCTCATGGCTCCAGCTACCTCCCAGAGCTCCATTTGGATGAGAAAGTTGCTGGCAGATGAGGGCTGGACACGAACGTGGGAGGCAAACGCAGGACACAGAAAGGGTCGAAGTGGGAGGCAAACGCGGGACAGAAGGGGGTCGAACATGGGAGGCAAACGCAGGACACAAAAGGGGGGAGGGAGTGCATTTTTGGACACAGAAGGCATGAACTTGGGAGAGAGGAAGGGAGGGAAAGAGATGCTGAGGTGGGGAAGGAAATAGAAAGGGAGAATGGGCGTGGGTGTGTCAATAAGAAGGAAAGAGATGGTTGTGTACATGGGGGAATGGAAGAAAGTAATTTTTGGTCATAGGGAGGGAGTGAGGTACAGATGAGAGGGAGAAATATTGTGGTGGAAAGGGAACAGTGGGACAGATTGAAATGGATGCAAGAGGGAGGAATGTTAGACATAGTGGAGAAGGGAATGGAGGGAGAGATGTGGTATGGTGCTGGAGAGGGGTGATAGAAGGAGAAATGATGGGCATGGGGCTGGTGGGCAGGGGCGAAAGATAAGAAAGGGATATATGCTGGACTATGGTAAGAGGAACCAATGGACAGAAACAGAAGAATTTACAGAAGATGGGAAAGCGGAAAAAAGAAACTGGGACCAACTTTATGAAAAAATAAGTCTCCAGACATCAAAGGTAAAAAACAGAATTTATTGACTAAAATATGTTAGCTTTATGAAATATATATAGCAGATGTCTTTGTATTGTGTTCAAAAGAAATGCATTTCTGGTTTTATTTCTACATTGTTGAAGTACTTGCTGGCCCTTGCTGTGACTGGTGGGGATCCTCAAAGCACCGCCAGCAGAGGACCTCCTTTAGAGATAGCCAGAACTCCCCTCCACCAAGCACAGCAGTCGCTGGCAACATCCATGAGCCACTGAGGTGCCAGCATCTGT
Source organism: Geotrypetes seraphini (assembly GCF_902459505.1). Classification (NCBI taxonomy): domain Eukaryota; kingdom Metazoa; phylum Chordata; class Amphibia; order Gymnophiona; family Dermophiidae; genus Geotrypetes; species Geotrypetes seraphini. The sequence continues at coordinate 17,398 of NW_022985896.1, forward strand.
GACTCAGGGACGCTACTGCTGCCTGCCAAGCTTGGCAAAAGGATCCCCGGCCAACTGCAAAGGAAGTCCTCAGCTGACAGCTTGGGGGTTCTCATCAGATGAGTATTTATATTTTATATTTACATTAAAGGTTCTGGTAGAAACCCGTTTACAAAGTATGTATTCTTCCCAATTAATATTTCCAAATTAATAAAGTGTCTTTGCTTATTTGAAAATGGGTCTCTACCAGAGCCTTTAATTAAGTAGCATAATTAAATGAAATAACTATTTCTGAAGTTTCTAGGGACGGGCGGTGTTATGCCCATGGCTGGCCAGGGCATGGCATGTAGTCACTTTGGCTATTAGGTGTAAATCTTCATGTCTGCTTGCTTTTTAGCTAACCCTTCTTGCTTTACATCTGTGCCGGACAACAATTTACTTCCATAAGTTGTTATCAACTTGTGTTATATATCTTATACTGTTTCATGTCTTGCCGAGGAAGGGCTCTCAGGCTACAGGGATAAGGGAGGGTTCGAGCAGAAGTTATCATTCCATTTGTGAAAGTTAGGAGATAAGGGAGACACCTGCAGAAACAGCAGTGTCTGTGTGCAGTGTTCTCCCTAGGGCCTTTTAGCCAGGCGGTCCGCCCAGCTAATTTAGATGACCACCGGATATCCGCTCATGAATTCTGCTGCTGCCCGCTGCTCAACATTTAAAAAAAAAAACCGGCTTGGAGATTTCACGCCTTAGCCCGTAGTGAACTTATGCTCCGGGGCTCTAACGTGTGCGTGCCGGCTTCCCTTCTCTTCCCTCCGAAACCGGAAGTTATGTCCTGGGGGAGAAGAGAAGGGAAGCCGGCACGCACAAGTTAGAGCCTCGGAGCATGCGTTCGCTACGGGCTAAGGCGGCACTAGCCTGCAATTTGTATTTGGTGTGTATATGCGATGGGCGGCTCCTGTTCCCGATCAGGAAGACGGGACTGGGGAGGTAAAAAATTGCTTTGGGGAAACGCAGCGCCAGCATGCTTCCTGCCTTCCTGCTGTCATTTTCTATTCTCTATACCTTGGACTAGCAGCAGCACCGCTCTCTCCTTATTGTAATTTGCCTGACAGCTGCAAATGATGTAACTTCCTTCTTCCTCGGAGGCCCCAAGGCTGCTGGAGGGAATTTACTCGGTAAAGCTACGGCAGCAGTCAGGCAAGTTACAATAGAGAGTCTGTTAATCGGGAGGAGGGAATGGTGCCAATGGACCTGGGAGATAAGAGGGAGGGGTGCTGATAGAAGAAGAGGAAAAGAGGAGAGGAGGGAGTGGTGCTGCTAGACCTGGGAGGTGAGTGGGTAAGGGAAGGATGAGGAGCCCTGCTAGTCAGAGAGGAGAGGTGCTGCTGGCCCTGGGGGTGGAAAGGAGAGGTGCTGCAGCTAGTCAGTGGGGGAAATTGAAGTAGAGGGGAGGGAGAGGTGCTGTTGGAGCGGAGTGGTAGAGGGAGGTGAGAGGGAGAGGTGCTGCTGGATTGGGAACAGAAGAGAGTGCTGCTGGACTTAAAATGGAAGAGGGAAAGCTGCAGCAGGACTGAGGGGAGAGCAGAGGAGGAGGAGAGTGGATATGGGAAGGGGGAAGAGCAGTGGAAGAGGAGAGTGAGAGGGGATGGGGAAGGGGGAAGAGAAATGCTGCTGCTGCTGCTGCACCCAACTGGGGAGAGAGAGGGAAGGAAGGAGAAGGAAGACCAGGAAGAGAGAGGAGAGGAAAGAGAGATGTCAAAACCATGGGAAGGAGGGAAAGGATAGGCGATACTAGACCATGGAGGGAGAGATGTCAGGGCATGGGAGATGCAAGAACAGGGGAAAGGAAGGAGGGAGGGAGAGAAAGGAAGGAGAGATGCCAGATAATGGAGGGGGAGGGGGAGAGGAGAGGAGAGAGATGCTAGGGCAAGGGGGAGTGAAGGGAAACTAAGGAGACAAATGCCAGACCAGAGGGAAAGGAAGGAGAGAAGATGCCAGAGCATGGGGGGAGGGAAGGGAAGGAGATAGAGATGCCAGACCATGGGGTGGAGTGGGCAGGATGGAAGGAAAGTGGAGGGGAGTGGGGAGGGAGTGGAGACAGAAAAATGGAGAGGGGATGAAGCTGAAATAAACCATGTATAAAGGAGAGAAAGGGCACAGGATATACAGTTTATTGAAGGGACATAAAAGAGGGAAGATGTCGTATGGAAGAGAGAGAGGGTGGACAGTGGATGGAAGGGGCAGAGAGAGGGTGGACAGTGGATGGAAAGGGCAGAGAGAGGGTGGACAGTGGATGGAAGGGGTAGAGAGAGTAGAGGCTGGGTGGTAGGGGTAAAGATAGAGGGCAGATGTTGCATCAAAGGGAGAGAGGACAAAAGCTGTATAGAAAGAAAAGAGCGAAGAGAAGATGATTAAAGCAGAAACTACAAAAGGTAGAAAGAGATATTTTTTTGTTGCTTTACATAGAATCAAGTAGTATTGTAACTGTATTGATAAAACTTTATAAATAGGAAATGGAAATAAGGCTATTTCTTTTGGACTAAACCCCTTTCCTCAGGACAGGATATCATAACAGCTGTATACTGTACTGTCTTGAAGAAAGATTTGGCCTCTGAAAGCTAACTGAAAAATGGATTAGTCCTATAAAATTGTATTTTCTTATTTCTTATTTGTTTTATTTCTATTTGTTTTTAAAGTGGTGATTGTTATGTATCAGGTTTTTTTTCAAATTTACATCTACTGTCTTTATATTTTGTACAGTATTAGGGGACATGTGTCACTGTTTCTGTGGTGTTGCATTAATTTAACTTTTGTCTACATATTTCTATTTTTAATTTGTGATTATTCCATATTGGGTGAGGGTGTTTCTCTGTTCTGTGTGTATGAAAAGGACATGGTTTTCTGTTAGCACTGACTGTACAAAATCAATTGACTGTGCAGGATCTGACTTGTTTAGTTTTACAATTCATGTGTTGGTGCTCTAGTGCAGTGTTCTTCAACCGCCAGTCTGTGGAACGGTGCCGGTCCGTAGAAGTTTTCTGCCAGTCCGCAGGGCCGGCACCTCCATCGGGCCCAAGACAGTGTTCTGCAGCGATCAACGCAGCGTCTTCGGGCCAGCTCCCTGAGTGCTGCAGTGCACAAAGCCATGGGAAAAGGTTCCTACCCACATCCTACATCTCAACTGGAAGCCTTCTCTCTGTCATATATACTAGGTACACCACTGGATTTAATGACCCTATTCTAACCACCAAATTTCCCTGTCCCACCCCACCCGGCTACTTTTTCATACCACCCGGCTGGAAAAAAATTCTGGGGAGAACACTGGTGTGTGTGTAAGAAATTCAGCACTTTCTGTGCTATAAAAGATTGAGAGTCACAGACTGGACTTTGAATCTTGCTGCAGCCTCGGGAGCCATGGGTTGGGTCTCTTCCCTTGATCGAACAGATTCCCGATCAGTATTGGAAGGGGGCATGCCAAACATGGTGAAAAGTGTGGTGGCAATATCTGAAACTTGGTTCACGGACTCACATGGGTGGGATATGGCTATACCGGGCTACAATCTACTTCGTCAGGACAGAGAGGGCAGGTTAGTAGCTCTATACATTAAAGAGGACATCAAAACCACCAGGATCACAGATGTCAAGTACACCGGGGAGTCCCTCTGGGTAAACCTGGCAAGAGGCAGAGAAAAATGCCTGTATCTAGGTGTGGTTTACAAACCCCCAAGACAACTGGAAGACATGGACGCAGAATTAATTGAAGACATAGAGAATATCACTCTACGAGGAGAAGCTGTACTGCTAGGGGACTTCAATATGCCTGATGCAGACTGGAACTCATTTTCAGCGACAACCAGCGGTAGCAGGAGGCTCTTAACCTCCATAAAGGGAGCACGTCTCAAACAAATGGTAACGGAGCCCACTAGGGCCCAGGCGATCCTCGACCTGGTACTCACCAACGGGAAAGCATTTCAGAAGTCTCAGTAGGAGATACGCTAGCCTCCAGCGACCACAATATAGTATGGTTCAACCTTAGGAAAGGCTTCCCTAGATCAAACACGAAAACAAAGGTACTCAATTTCCAGGGCACAGACTTCGCACGCATGGGAGATTTCGTCCATCAGACGCTGCAGGACCAAGCGGAGACCGATGATGTAGAAGCTAAGTGGTTAACACTGAAATCAACCATACATGAAGCAACTAGCCGCTTCATAAAATCAGTAAATAAACGACAAAGAAACAATAAACCCCAATGGTTCACCGCGGAGATCTCGCACCTCATTAAGGAGAAGAAAAAAGCGTTTCTCTCCTACAAGCGCACGGAGAAAAGAGAGGCAAAAGTAGAATATAGGACCAGGTCTACAGCGGTCAAAATGGCAGTTAGGGAGGCAAAACTTCGAGTGGAAGAAATTCTGGCAAAAAACATTAAAAAGGGGGACAAATCCTTCTTCAGGTATATTAGTGACAGAAAAAGGAACACAGGTGGGATAGTACGCCTTAGAAGACCGGACGGAAGTTACGTGGAAGCAGATTCCGATAAAGCCGAACTACTGAATGAATACTTCTGCTCAGTCTTCACCTGTGAGGCACCGGGACACGGTCCCCAGTTGAAGGCAACACAAAGCACAGAAGACCCGTTTCAGAATTTTGAGTTCACACCAGGTGAAGTTTACAGTGAACTGGCAAGACTCAAGGTGAACAAAGCCATGGGACCAGACAATTTGCACCCAAGAATGCTCAGAGAATTGAGCGATGTCCTGGCGAAACCGTTGGCTGAGCTATTCAATCTCTCCCTAAGTAAGGGGAAAGTTCCCCTGGACTGGAAATTAGCTAATGTCGTTCCTCTGCATAAAAAGGGTTGCAGGGCAGAGGCTGCGAATTATAGACCGGTGAGTCTCACATCAATAGTGTGCAAACTCATGGAAACACTAATTAAAAGCAAATTGGACACGATCTTGAATGAAGGGAATCTTCGGGATCCCAGTCAGCATGGATTCACCAAGGGTAGGTCCTGCCAATCCAATCTCATCAGCTTCTTTGACTGGGTAACAAGAAAGTTGGACTTGGGAGAGTCTTTGGACGTCGTGTACTGGACTTCAGTAAAGCTTTTGACAGTGTCCCACACCGCAGGCTGCTAAGCAAGATGGAATCGATGGGGTTAGGAGAGACACTAACTGCATGGGTCAATGATTGGCTGAGTGGCAGACTTCAGAGGGTGGTGGTTAATGGTACCCTCTCTAAAACATCGGAGGTGACCAGTGGAGTGCCACAGGGCTTGGTCCTGGGTCCACTCCTTTTCAACATATTCATAGGGGATCTGACTCAAGGGCTTCAAGGTAAAATAACACTATTCGCCGATGACGCCAAACTATGTAATATAGTAAGTGAATGCAGTTTACAGAATTATATGGCGCAGGACCTGCTTACATTGGAAAGTTGGTCCTCAACCTGGCAGCTAGGCTTCAATGCTAAGAAATGTAAGGTCATGCACCTCGGAAGCGGAAATCCATGCAGGACGTACTTCTTGAACGGAGAAACTTTAACTAGGACTTCAGCAGAACGAGATTTAGGAGTAATCATCAGTGCAGACATGAAAACTGCCAATCAAGTGGAGAAGGCTTCATCTAAGGCAAGGCAGATATTGGGTTGTATCAATAGAAGTTTTGTCAGCCGAAAGCCTGAAGTCATAATGCCGTTGTACAGGGCCATGGTGAGACCTCATCTGGAGTACTGTGTGCAATTCTGGAGGCCACATTACAGTAAAGATGTGCGCAGAATTGAATCGGTTCAAAGGACGGCCACCAGGATGATCTCGGGGCTCAAGGGTCTCTCGTACGATGAGAGACTGAACAAATTGCAGCTCTACACTCTTGAGGAACGTAGGAAGAGGGGAGACATGATCGAAACATTTAAGTACCTCACGGGACTTGTCGAAGTGGAAGATGATATTTTCTTTCTCAAGGGACCCTCGGCCACAAGAGGGCACCCGCTCAAACTCAGGGGCGGAAAATTTCATGGCGACACCAGAAAGTATTTCTTCACAGAGAGAGTGGTTGATCATTGGAACAAGCTTCCAGTGCAGGTGATCGAGGCAGACAGCGTGCCAGACTTTAAGAATAAATGAGATACCCATGTGGGATCCCTACGAGGGTCAAGATAAGGAAATTGGGTCATTAGGGCATAGACAGGGGGTGGGTAAGCAGAGTGGGCAGACTTGATGGGCTGTAGCCCTTTTCTGCCGTCATCTTCTATGTTTCTTATTAGCCCAAGCATCACTGCCACAGTATAGGCAAAGAAATCCATCGCTGGGAGGTCATAAGTATCTCTTAAAGCTTCAAAGGGGACCAATTACCCCCAAGGACCAACTGACCCAGCACAAGGAGTCCTCCCCGTTCCCAGCATCGGAATATCCCAGTATCTCTTGCTGGGAGAAACCTAGGAGCAAATTGAATAGGAGTAGCATAAAAGTAGCGCTGCCGCGGAAACCAAGCCCACCTAATGTGTCCCCAAATCTGCAAGGTGCATGCCATCCCATATGGGTCCCCTTTCTGTACATCATGAATAGTCTCAAGTGAAAGCCACGGCAAAGCCGCAAGAGGAAAGGTAGGTTGAAGATCTTGTTCGAGGGAAAGCCCAATGAAATAATACCGTTAATTGGGCAGCATAATAATAATTACATACGCTCTCTCCACACCCTAGGCGGTTTGTGTGTCCAGATATATGCAAAAGCCCTCCTTTGAAGTCTAATCAAGAACTGTTAAGGAACTGAGAGGCAAGCAGGAAAACAGATACAAAAACCGGGGCAATACATTCATTCGCAGAGCATTAACCCAGCCCAATCAAGATAGTCTTAAGCCCTCCAGTGGTCAAGATCAGCAAAAACAGTCTGCAACAGTGGTAGGTAATGGAAATGAAAAAGTTCATCCAAAGTCCGCGAAATACGAACCCCAAGGTACCGGATTGACTTAGCTGCCCAACTAAATGAATAAGCCCTTCGCAAGTCAGCTAAGGAGACGTCAAGGAGAGACACATTGAGCAACTCAAATTTAGTAACATTAATTTTAAATCCAGCTAAGGTACCATACTGCTCCAACACCCGAACCACTTCCGCTTAAGACTGATGTGGGTGAGCCAATGTAAATAAAATATCTGCATAAAGCGAGATCTTGTGCTCCTGCGCCCACTACAATCCCGCGAATGTTAACATTAGCTCGAATAGCCTCAGCCAGTGGTTCCATTACTAATGAGAAAATTAGAGGCAACAATGGACACCCCTGTCTGGTTCCATGTCATACCAAGACATGGTATCTTGCATCTCCCATTAATCCATAGACAGGCCTCCGGGTCAGCATACAAGGACACCCAATGCAAAAAATTTCCCCGAGATCACCACCCGCCAAAAAATGGCCTGCATAAAAGGCCAGAAAACTCTATCAAAGGCTTTCTCGGCGTCAACCGAGAGTAGCACCGATGGAATAGAAAACCGATGAGCCACCTAAATAAGGTTCAACACTTTGCAGATATTGTCACCAGGATGCCTCCTGGAAATGAATCCACACTGATCACCATGGATCAGGGCAGGCATAAAACATTGCAAACGGACTGCCAAAATGTGAGCAAACACATATAGTCAACCCCTAGCAATGATATGGGTCTATAAGAACTGCAAAGTAGGGGATCCCTTCCTGGTTTAAGGAGAAGTAAGACTGCCGCTTGACGAAAGGAATATGGTAAACTCTCCTTCAAAAAGGAATTAAACAGACACATAAGCGGATCCACAATATAAGGCTCCATTTTTTTATAGAATAAGGGCGAGAAACCATCAATGCCGGGAGCTTTGCTGGCAGACAGATGTCTAATAGCCTCCCATACCTTCTCAGGCTGGATGGGAGAAAATAACCAATCCACATCAATCTCTGCCAGATGGGGCAGACAGACTCCCGAGAAAAATGCCTTAATCTCCACCTCAGATTCCGTAGTCTCAGGGGTGTACAAAGCCTAGTAAAATGACAAAAAGGCCCAATGAATAGCAGCTTCCTCTGATTGGAACTGTCCTGCCGCATCCTTGACCCGAGAGATGATATGACGATCCTGAGTCTGCCGGAGATGCGAAGTCAACAAGCGGTCCGCCCATCTCCCCCACTCAAAAAACTTTTGCCTCTGTCTCTGAAGGGCCAATGCCATGCCCTCTAAATCAAGACTTTTGTCCAACTTTTCTCCCTTTCTGTTACATAAGAACATAAGAAGTTGCCTCCGCTGAGGCAGACCAGAGGTCCATCTCGCCCAGCGGTCCGCTCCCGCGGCAGCCCATCAGGCCCATTGCCTGAGCAGTGGTCCCAGACTATCCCTATAACCTACCTCTACTCCTATCTGTACCCCTCAATTCCTTTATCCTCTAGGAACCTATCCAAACCTTCTTTGAAGCCTTGTAACGTGCTCCGGCCTATCACAGCCTCCGGAAGCGCGTTCCATGTATCCACCACCCTCTGGGTGAAAAAGAACTTTCTGGCATTTGTTCTAAACATGTCCCCTTTTAATTTCTCCGAGTGCCCCCTTGTACTTGTGGCTCCCCATAATCTGAAAAATCTGTTCCTCCCTCCAACCCATTGTCCACGATCTCTCTCCCTCTCCTCTTTTTAGACCCATTATTTCTTTCCCCCCCCCTTAGTCTGGCATATGCATGACTGTTTGGACCCCTCCTTTCCTCCTCTCTGCCCTCCCTCCATGTACTTCTACACCAGGGCCCGCTGCTGCCCCCCCCCCCCCGAAGGCCTGCATGTTTTCCCCCTTCTTTACACCAGGGTCCACTTTCTAGTTGTCCTCCAGCTTCCCGGTCTCACCTTCAAAGCAGCCTGCAGAGGATCGCTGGTGCTATAGCAAACCTAGCAGGCTGCCGTCGGCCTCCACAACACATTCCCTCTGCTGCAGTCCCACCCCTCTTCTGACGTATGGGACTGCGGCAGAGGGAATGTGCTAGGTTCGCTACAGCCAACCGGCGATCTCTGCAGGCTGCTTTGAAGGTGAGATTGGGAAGCCGAGATGGAGGGAGGGAAGGAACAGAGGGCCAAATCTCGGGCCAAATCTAATTACCCTGTGGGCCTGAGTGTGATATCCCTGAGCTAGGGGGAGAGAGAGAAAACTGGACCTGGGGCTAGGGGAAGAGAGAGAATGGAATCTGAAGGTAGAGGAAGACAGAGTTGGACCTGGGGACGAAAAGAAGGAAGATATTGGGGAGGCCCCTCAAGACTTGGACCCTCTCCCTTGGGCTCAGGCACCCTCCAAAGCAGCAATGCCTATTTAATGGCTGATGGGGTAGTTGAAGCTTCCTCAGCCAAAGAAATTTGCTGCCTGAGTCACCCCCTTCCTTCTCATAGTGCCTCAGGAGCAGAGAAGTCAGTGGCATGCCTCTAGCCACCGATACTTGCACTCCTCAAGCATGCTCAGTTCGTGCATGAACTGAAAATGCTCGAAGAGTGCCGGCATTGGCAGCTCTAGGCACCCCATCGACTTCCTCAGTCTTGAGGCAACACAAGGAGGTAACTTTGGCAATGGATTTCTTTAATTGGCAGAGTTTCAGCATGCCCACCAACAGGTATGATACCTAATAGAGGGAGGAAGGAGAGGAAATGTGTGGCCCCAGTCTCCTTCAGTGCCCATCCCTCAATGGAATACTGGCTATGCTCCACCTTTAATCATGATTAAAATTTTTAATCAAAATGCAGCCCTCTCATATGTATCCCAAAAACCATGTATAATTATTATCACAAAAGCAACATTAAAAAAAAAGTCAAATTTGTTCTTACCTGCTAATTTGCTTTCCTTGATTTCTGCTAGACCATTCCAGATGAACAAGGTATATACCCAACCAGTAAATAGAAGCAAAGAACTTTCAGCAATGCCATCTCTAGTATAAACAGTGGTGCAGCCCTGGAGTTTGCCAATATTCCATTTGACAAAGCAGACCGGAAAATTTTAAAAAACACTAGGCTACAATTTATAAAACAACTATTAGAAACTCAATCTCCCCAGGAACAGAGGAACAAAAGGCAGTGAGAACTGCCTCAGCCTGTAGCACCCTATAGAGCATTTAGCCTATATACATTATTTAGCATGCAAACTTACACTGAAATATTATATTCAGAACACAATGTATATGTTAGATATTTCTAAGAACTTGAAATGCTACCAGAACTGCAGCTAAAAAGGCTGGATGCAGAAAAACAAATCTTCATGGATAAAGCATATGACCCTATGAGAGTTTGCATGCCTTGCCCCAGCAAACGGCTTAACTACCTCCTTATGGTCCTCCCCAATGGAGGCTTGCCCTGAAAACAGCTCATTAGTAGAATCTGCAAAGACACTAACCCGCAATTAGCTATATGCCTGGCCTCCAGAAGCCACAGACACACCAGATCCGCATACCAAGGCTGGCGGGGCCAGTCTGGAGCTACCAGAATCACCAGTCCCTGTTGGATCGCTATTCTGTGGATGATCCAGTTCACCATGGCCCACGAAGGAAACACATAAAGCAAGTGATCAGAGGGACAGGGCTGAACAAGGGCATCCAGCCCTGCGCTTCCCTGCTTGGCTCTTCAACTGTAGAAGCAATCTGCTTTCACGTTCTTGGATGTGGCCCTGAGATCCATTTATGGTCTTCCTAAGCATTGAACAATGAGGGCAAATGCCCTCTAGGACAGAAGCCACTCCCCTAGATCCAGAGTCTGCCTGCTGAGAAAATCATCCTGTATGTTCTCTACCCTTGCTACGCAGGCAGCTGAGAGGGCTAATAAGTGAATTTCTGCCCACTGGAATAACATCTGTGTTTCCAGGTAGAGAATGACACGGTGACTGTTACCCGTGGCTAGCTGCGGGTAACCCGCTGGAACAGGGAGTAAAAAAAACTGGTCGCCATGAGTACGGAGACAAGGCCATTCATTGTCCCATGAAGCGGTGAATGGCCTTGTCCTTGGAGTACAGTATCTGCCACGTTGCTTCCCTTCACACCCCTCCCAGTCTGCAGCCCTCCTTGAGACACGGCACTCGCTCCCTTTCCGCTACCAGCAACCCCCCCCCAAAAAAAAATCCGATCATCTCTTTCCTTCCACTAGCCATCTCCCTCCCTTCCCCTCACCTTCGCGGTTGCTCTTCAACAGTTTTCTCTTTCGGAGGTATCGGAACGTGGTCACCATTCTCGCAAGTCCCATGTGACTGCCCCAAAGCCTCTCCTCTGATGCACTTTCTGTTTCCACCTGTTCAGCTTGGATCAGAGGAGAGGCTTTCCATCTAAGCACATCAGTGTGCAAGTTCACCCAGAATATAAGCCTTTAGTATTCCCGTTGACCTCAATGTACTCCGGGGGTGAGGGGGGCATGGGAGGGATGGAATGCCTGGGCAGTATGTTAGTGATGGTTGCTGAATGCTTGCTGTGTAGTATGTAGTGCATGGGTTGGAGATTGATTGAGTGTGAGTTGGAAACTGTGTGTGTGTGGGTTGGTGTTCTTTCCTAAAGTAAAAATTTGGCTGGTGGCCTGGCTTGGAACCGTGCCAGCAGGGTGTCCTGTGGGCTTGGTTGAGCACGGTATAATCCCTTTTTTGCTGGGTCAAGATCTGTTACCTGCTGGATTCCCTCCTTTGGGAGGCTTGTAACTGTTCGTTTTTCCTTTGTTAGCCTTTTTTGTTGTATCATTGTTCTGATGATTATGCTTTCTTTTGTATGGGCTACTTGTCATTTTCAATAAAAATATATTAAAAATAATAATGTACTTAGAGAGATTCTGAAATACAACTTCTCAGCTCCACAGATAATTAAGAACTGCAGGTTGGGACTTCCAGTGACGTTATGCAGTTGAGCAGACGCTGAGAGGTTCTACTCCCATCCTCCCTATCATCTGCTACAAAGCAGCGTTTCGAGCGGGCTGTGGTTTATTTAGCGTAGGGAGTGTTGCCTGTGGGTGTACAGCTCCTTCGGGTGGTGTCCGGCAACTTTTATGGCGACCCGGCCGGTTTGCAAGGAACGGAAGTGTGGCAAATCCCCTGACACTAAGATGGCGTCAGCTTCCAGCCTTGCGAGCCCTAACGCTCATACTAACCCCATGTGGTTGGCTGAAATTATTGCGGAGATCACGGCAGATGTCGAATCTGCCATAGATAAAAAACTGCAGCAGTTCTTTGACAAAATAGACACGGCTCATGAGTAACGTGACCATTTATTTATTTTCATCAAAAGGGGACATCTCATCAAAAGGGGACATCTATTAATTGTCAGTCTTGCCCCCAATCCCACCCTAGCCCCGCCCCCAGTTTCTTCTATTCATTTTTCATGTACACATAATATCTTAATAATTCATAATGGTAACCATAAAATTTTAAAAAACTGGGGTCACGTGACGCACTCAACCTGAGCAGACGTGTTTCAGCACCTCTCCTGACCCCTGCGATTGTTAATCGGCTTTATTCTCTTATATTATTGCTCTGCGGGTCCCTAGCCTTTTGTTACTTACGGGGCATTCTATAGGCTGCCTGCCTATCCTCTTTTTGGGCGAGTTCCTAAGGTATGCCGACCTAAGCCTCGAAGCCTGTCAGGTTTCCGAGAGGCCCTTCTACCCCCGCTACAATGGCGGCATCGACACCTCCTGCGCGGGCCCTGCACAGCCCAACGATCTCTCTAACAGCGGAAGCGATTGAGGAGTTAAAATCCTACCTCACCACTTTGTTAACCGATAAGCTGACTCACCTGCAGACCACCGTGGATGGGATCAAAGACACCCTGGAGTGGCAGGGTGCGCGCCTGCAGCAGGTGGAGGACAGGGTGTCCGCACAGAAGGATCGTACAGAGGTGTTGGAGGCGGGAGCCCAAACTATGGAGGAGAAAATCCGCAGGCTGGAAGATCAGGCTTAATATCTGGAGAACCGGAGACGCCGTAATAACATTGGGCTTATCGGTCTGCCAGAGTCGCTCACAGAGATAGATTTGCGGAGTTTGGTGTCCACGTGTCTGCCCAAGGAAATCGGCATGGCGCTGGGAGACACCCCTTGCTAATTGAGCGGGTCCATCACCTGGGAGTGCGCCGTGAAGGGGATCGGCGACCGCGGCCGGTCATAGCCCGCGTTCTCAACTTTGCCGACAAGCATCAGCTTATGACCTGCTATAAGGTGAAGGGGAGCCTTTCCTATGAGGGCCAGCGGATTTTGATATTTCAAGACTATTTTCCCCGGGTCTCTGAACAGCAGAGAGCGATAGCGCCTTACTGCACTCAACTTCACCAACGACAGTTGCGTTTCGCCTTGCAATACCCAGCGAAACTTCATGTGCACCACGACAACAAGGCTCTCTACTTTTCTACACTGGAGGAGGTCCGCGTTTTCCTGGAGGGCCTGCCGGGCTGACATTCTAGCCGCACGCCTCTTATTCCTCACTGATGCCCTGCTTCGTGTGACTGGGACCAGCTACGTACTGCCTGTAGAACCAGGGACTACTCTACTTCACAAGCTTTTCCTGTTATCTCCTTTAGCTGATTTTCTGTATTGGTTGTTATCCTCTTTGTCTTCCTCTTCTCTTCTTCTCTTTCCCTCAGATTGGGGGCTCTCTTGGCTTTGCTTCTGCTTCTTCTCTTTCTTTTATTCCTCCCCCCCCCCATCTTTCTTTCCTCACCGAGCTTGAGTGCTAGTTTCTACTGGGCACGGCTTGTGATTGCACCTGCTTGTAGTTGTGGTGGGGGTCTGCCTGTCGGGCAGACCCACCACCACCTTCTCTGCTCCCTCCATTCATTCAGCCCTTTGTTTTCTCTTTTTTGGGATGGGTAGGGTTCTTTATTATTCCTTGGGGGTCTGGGACTTTCGAGTGCTCCTTCATTCTACTGGTCTTGTGGACTTATAAGATTGTCTGTGTCATGTTGGTAGTCTGGCCGCCATGTTGGAGTAGAGTGGCCTATGATTTCTATCTGCATTTGATGGCTCGGCTGCTCCTTTTTCTAAGCGGCCGCCAGTTATTTTCACTTCTTTTATTTTATCTTCCCTCAGGTTGCTATTAATCGGAGGGGAGGAGGGGTTTTTGGCTGCAGAGGTCCTTCGGTTCTGGGGGTGGGAGGGGGTTTTGATCATGGGGTCTCAGTGATGGGGTGCTGGATGAGGAAGGGAAGTACGGGCTCTGATTCAGGGGGAGACAGGAGGTTCATATCGGCTGCACAGCAATCATAGCGGCTGGTAGGGGGGAGGGTTTGCCCTTTCCCCTTTCTCTTGGGGGGATGGGATAGTTTCCTTCCGCACATTATTTTTGGGCTGGTTTGCGGGCCCTCGTGTGGTCTTGGGGGCTTCAACGGAGGGTCGGGGAGTGCCCTCGTTTCTTTGTTTATCCATCTTTTGGGTCTGGGAGAGGTGCTGGACGGGTGGGTGCGGGTGGTTTCTTTTTGGAACTAGGGTTATGGATGTCCTGGGGTGGACTTTCGGGATGGGAGGGGAGAGGGGGAGTGCATGGATGTATGTGTGTAGTGTGTTTGTAGTTGCTGCCTGGATAGTGTGTAGGGGGTCTGCAGGGTGGGGGGGGGGATCTAGCAGAAGGGAGACTGGGGGAGCTGCGGGAACGCTATCTTTTTTCCCTGTGCCATCCTTTGGAGCAGGACCTAGATGGGGGGTCCGCTCCTTGGACTGTTTGATTTTCTTTACTCTTTGGGTGCAGTGGTGGCTCTTTTTGCTTTGTAGTTATGGTTAACTTGATTACTGCCACATTTAATGTTGATGGTATACACTCTCCTGTAAAGCGTAAGAAAATCCTCACTTGGCTTCGGCAGCGCCATGTTGATGTGGCGTTCCTCCAAGAAACCCACTTGTCTGCTGCCGAGCATGAGAAGTTGCGTAGAGACTGGGTGGGAGATGTGAGATATTCTGCCTATAATAGCAGAGGGGAGTAGTGATTCTAGTTCACAAACAATTACCGCTCCACATTCATAAGACCATTCAGGATAAGAAGGATCGTTATGACCTTGCACTGGGGGACCTCTGGGGCTTTCAGCTTCTCTTTTGTAACCTTTATGCTCCGAATGTTTATAGCCATAAATTTTATTCTGGACTTTTAGGTATTCTAGCTCAATATCCTACATATCAATTGATTGTTGGGGGGGATTTTAATGTTACAGCTGATCCTACTCTGGACTGCTCTCCTGCCAAGCCGCACACCCAGTACCACCATCAATGGGGGGGTGAATTTTCTGTGAACATCTTGCAGTGGTGGATATGTGGAGAACTCTTAATCTCTTTGACAAGGAGTACACTTTTTACTCCAACCCCCATACTGCGTATTCACGTTTAGATTACGTCCTGGTTTCGCACACTATCTTTTCGCGTGTGGATCAGGTCACTATTGCCGACACCTCTCTTTTGGACCATTCGGCGGTGGTTCTCACCTTGCGGATCACTGATCAGACGGGGGAGAGGACCTGGAGGTTTCCCACGGCTCTCTACTCTGATAAGGATTTTCATATATTCCTACGGGCCCGCTGGCTGGATTATAATTCGCACTACAACACTTCAGATGTGGATCCAGCAGTGTTCTGGGATGCTTCCAAGGCAGTATTGAGGCATACATTCAATATGTATCCACTAAATGGAAAAAGCAGGGGGAATGGCTTCTTGCTCTTTCGGCGGAACTGGAAGCATTGCGGAGGCGACATCGGGTGAGTCTAGCTGGACCGGAGGGCCAGAAAATCAAATCTATTTGCTTCCAGATTAATGAGATTTTGGACCAACGTGCACACCAAGACATTTATTATCAGAAATTTCATCTTTACCGATGGGGTGGCAAAGCGGGCAAACTTCTTGCAACATTGGTTAGGCCCTATCGGAAAAAAACATATTATTAGAATGGTACAGAATCCCTGAGGAGATTGTTTTACTCAGGAGGCTCAAATTCGGGAGCAATTTGTAGAATTCTATAGCGCTCTTTATGCGAAGAGGGACTTTACTGCAGAGAAACGGGATAAATTTTTCCGGAATCTCCCTCTTCCACGACTTTCCGAGGAACAGCAGAGTGGCTGAATGCTCCCACATCTTGGGAGGAAATCCGAATGGGGATTAACAAGTTGAAGCTTGCTAAGTCGCCAGGACCCGATGAGTTTGGCCCAGAATACTACAAACTCTTGACTGATCTTGATCAACCTTTGGGGAACTATTTCAATTTCCTTGCTTCCATGGCTTCGGGTCCCCGATACAATTTAGCTCATATTACACTGCTCCCCAAACCGGGGAAGGATCTCACCCAGGTTGGATCCTATCACCCTGTTGAATCAAGATGTCAAGCTTTTAGCAGCTATTCTGGCGGCCCGGCTAAATTAATTTTTACCTCGGCTCATAGGGGATGATCAGGTAGGGTTCGTCCCTCAGCGTTATGCTTCCATGAATCTACTTAAAGATTGACGGCGCTGCATGAACATCGGGGAAGCGGTGGCACTTCTGCGATAGTAGGCCTTGATATGGAAAAGGCCTTTGATAGTATCTCTTGGCAATATCTTTTTTGGGTCTTACCAAAGTATGGTGTTGCTGGGCCTTTCCTTCATTGAATTCAGGGACTTTACACTGAGCCACAGGCCCGTCTTATCATCAATGGTGGCCTCTCGTCTTCATTTCAGCTTTGCCGGGGAACACGCCAGGTATGCCCGCTTTCACCCCTGCTGTTCGTCTTGGCTATGGAACCATTAGCCATTAAAATTTGTTCCTGCCCTGAGCTCCGGGGTATCCGGTTAGGGAATGTGGAGTGTCGTATTACCTTATTTGTGGATGATATCTTGCTCTTTCTAGACCAGGCCCCCTTCATCTGCCGGTGGCGTTGCACTTGGTGACTGAGTTTGGCTCCATTTCTGGTATTAAAGTGAATTGTGCGAAATCTGAACTGCTACCTTTGTCGGGGCTGGGGTGAGAGCCATGGCATGATGCCTTACCAATCCCTCCAGTGCATAAACCGATGCGTTATTTTGGAATATATCTGCATATGGACCCTTGGGTTATGTACCGCAGTAACGTGTTGGTGGCTATAGATAACATTGGAGCTCTTTGTGCCGCATGGAGAGATCTCCCGTTGTCCCTGCTGGGGAGGGCGGCATTGGTTAAGATGATACTACTGCCCAAATTACTGTATCATATACA
>NW_022985897.1:0-33884 GCF_902459505.1 Geotrypetes seraphini
CTGAGGTCCGTGTCCGTGCCACTTGTAGCTTCTGTCTCTGACAGACCTCTATGAGATTTTAGCGCTGATGGATCTCTCTCAGCATAGGGAGGGAAAAGCATTAGGGTACGTCAGCGCTAAAATCTCATAGAGGTCTGTCAGAGACTGAGGCCCACGTTTTACCCCTTCTCCAAGAAAGGCAGAGCAGAAGGGTACATCGAGGTCCGTGTTTTACCCCTTCCCATTGGGGAGGTTTGTTCCCGGTAAAACAGCCTTGTTAGTTTTGATAGTTGCTTAGATGATTATAGAATTTGGTGGTTAATAAACAAAAATATAATTAAAAAATATCTTTTTTTTCGTTGGACCAACTTAATACATTTTTGACTAGTTTTTTTATTGGAAGTAAGGAGTGATATTCTACAAACATTTGTGGCTGGCCATGTGTTCTGCAATAACTGGGCAGACTAAACAGACCAACTGGGTTTTATCTACCTTGAACTATTCTATATTACAGAGTTACTGATAAAGTCTCCAGTTGGCGTTAGCTCCAGAGAGAAGTGGCCTGTACAGTACTGTATATAATACAAGCACCCTCTGGTGATCATATGGGGAAGTACAACCAAGAAACCCATCCTACCAGACTCGGCAAAGACAGATTTTTATATAGTATATAATGAAACAGAACATAATGTTATCTTAGATGAAAGAGTTATTTTTATCATTCTACTTTCAGTCCAAAGATTTTTCCTGCTACATATGGAGGACTTTATATTTACTTAAGAGCCCCATAAACCTTTCAGTGATTGATCATACTGAAGGACTCTATGGATAAATTCTACAAAATTGTATTTATTTTTTAAGCTAATTACATTTGAAGCATCCCTCAGAGCGCAAATACCACCAGACAGGGCGAGCAGCTGGCACCCATCAGGTTCTTTATTATAAGGTCTATGTGCAGCGGGGAGACCTTCAAGAAAAGATCCCCATGGAAGTAAGAACAGCTGAGAAATTGCATCTCTTGTGCTAAAAACAATACACTGAAGCTCAAAGATAATCTCCGTGGCTCATCAGTAGCAGTATAGCCTCTGAGGGAAGTGGCCTCTTCAATCAAAAGACTTTGGACAAGCACAGAGGATTCTCAAATACTGCAAAGCACAAGAGAGACTCAGAAGTTGGGCAGAGCCTGTGGTGGGACAAAGGAGGGAAAGGGAGAGGGTGATCATTATCTACCCTTGTAATCTCTCTTTTAATTGCTTTGTTAGCATTGATGCTCTAAACCAGTGGTTCCCAAACCCTGTCCTGGAGGGCCACCAGGCCAATCGGATTGTCAGGCTAGCCCTAATGAATATGCATGAGAGAGATTTGCATATAATGGAAGTGACAGGCATGCAAATCTGCTCCATGCATATTCACTAGGGCTATCCTGAAAACCCGATTGGCCTGATGGTCCTTCAGGACAGGGCTGGGAACCGCAGTTATAGGGTTACCATATAGCAGGGTTGTCCAATGTCGGTCCTCGAGGGCCACAGTCCAGTCGAGTTTTCAGGATTTCCCCAATGAATATGCATGAGATCTATTTGCATGCACTGCTTTCAATGCATATTCATTGGGGAAATCCTGAAAACCCGACTGGATTGCGGCCCTCGAGGACCGACATTGGACACCCCTGCCATATAGCGTCAGAAAAAGTACAAATTGAGACATCTGGGTTTTACATAGAAACAAGACGGCAGATAAAGACCAAATAGCCCAGGGATCTCAAAGTCCCTCCTTGAGGGCCACAATCCAGTCGGGTTTTCAGGATTTCCCCGATGAATATGCATTGAAAGCAGTGCATGCACATAGATCTCATGCATATTCATCGGGGAAATCCTGAAAACCCGACTGGATTGCGACCCTCAAGGAGGGACTTTGAGACCCTGAAATAGCCCATCCAGTCTGCCTTTCTGTAGCATCCACTATCTCTTCCTCTCCTTATCTCACCTTCAAGTCCTTAGTCTCCATTTCATTTCTCATCTTCTTCTTATTCCTCTCCAGAACTCCCATAGCCCCCTATTGTCTCATGGAAGTAAGGAGGACAGATTGAGACATCTGGGTTTTACTTCCTTTGAAAGCACGGAAGTAAAACCCAGATGTCTCAATCTGTCCTCCTTTTTCTGGATGTTCTTAAACTATTCACAGGAGAGATATTTATAATACTTTCATACCCCAAAAATATGTCAATAAAGTGATGTGAAGTAGAGAATGACACGGTGACAAAATTCATCACCGTTCCCGTCCCCGCGGATAACTGCGGGAAATAATCCCATGTCATTTTCTTAGTGTCTATTTCAACCTCAGTCCTTCTACACCAGCATTCTTCAAAGCAAAGCTTGCAGGCCAGTGGTTGTGGCCATTCATGCTCTGATTCTTATGTGAGCCAAGGATAATGATGTGATTGGTTCTTAGGTATTGGTGGAATGAGGCATTATGACATCACAATATCTGCTCTGGATACCAGAGACTGTCATTCTTTAGTGTCTGTTTCAACCTCGGTCCTTCTACACCAGCATTCTTCAAAGCAAAGCTTGCGGGTCAGTGGTTGTGGCCATTCATACTCTGAGTCTTCCCTCTCTCCTTAAGAATGACATGAAGATGGTTTCCCACGGTTATCCGTGGGGACGGGAACGGTGATGAATTTTGTCACCGTGTCATTCTCTAATGTGAAGTGCTCAGCCCACCACCCAAAGTGCTTATATGTTGAAAAGAAAAGGTTGCCAAAGGGACCATCATAGTACATTCACGGTCTCAACTCGCCTAAACCACTTGACTGACATTTTTGCACCCTTTAAGCTATCTTAATATCAATTATCTTTGTGGTCTTCTCATTTGATGGTAACTCAGTTTCATGTTTATGATTTCTTGATATAAGCTAGCTCAAAGGAAGTAAAAATATTAGTCAAGTGGTTTTGGTTGTGACCTTGAATGTGCTATGATGGTCCCTTTGGCAAGTTTCTTTGCTTTGAACATATAAGCGCTTTGGGTGGTGGGCTGAGCACTTCACATCACTTTATTTAAATCTTTGGGGGTATGAAAGTATTATAAATATCTCTCCTGTGAATAGTCTAAGAACATAAAGGAAAAGTACACAAGTTTATTATATTCAAATGGACTCACTGTTTATGTCTAAATATTAGTTTAGCTCCTTTTGCTCGAACCATATGGCAACCCTACTTAGAAAGAGCACAGCACAGTTAAGGGAGCAAGGATTTAGGATTTTAATAAGGCTAATGCAGCAAAGTGGTTTATAATAAGCAGTTGCCAGTTTCATCTTGTTCTGATCACAAGCAGCAATAAGAAAGCCAGAAACCAGGAAGACATCTTCTAGTGCAGAAAGGCTGCCCTAGAGTCAGCCAGTTCCAAAAGCTATCACAGCGCTGTAAGAGAGCTCCGCAACTGGGGTGAAATGCTGTCCCTCACTATGTTCAAGACATGACATCTGCCGGAACTTCTACTTCTGGGAAGGAAGAGGAAAAAAGAAAAGACTTGTTAATGATAACATTGCTGAGTGGCACAGTGGCTTGCATACCCACCCCATGTGTGGTTCAGCAGGCCCTTAATGCCATAGAACCTTCTGGCAAGCCTTGACTGGGCCTCAGTCAAACCCAATTAGATTCTAATCCGTTTTGCCACTGACTTTCTTGTTGCACGTTGGATCTACCAGGGATCCTTTGTGTGACCTTTGGAAGTCACTTCATAAACAGTGGAAAGGGCTGGACCATTGGAGTCAAGGCTCAACCAATGTTTTGCCAGCACCAAAGCAGACCAAGGATATATGACACTCTAGAGCAGGGGTAGGCAATTCCGGTCCTCGAGAGCCACAGACAGGCCAGGTTTTCAGGATATTCACAATAAATATGCGTGAGATACATTTGCATCTCAGGGAGGCAGTGCATGCAAATCCATCTCATATATATTCCTTGTGGATATCCTGAAAACCTGATCTGCCTGTGGCTCTCGAGGACCGGAATTGCCTAACCCTGCTCTAGAGGCATCGTCAGCTATGTGCCCTTCCCCCACTGTCTAGCACAGGGGTCTCAAAGTCCTCCTTGAGGGCCGCAATCCAGTCAGGTTTTCAGGATTTCACCAATGAATATGCATGAGATCCATGTGCATTGCACTGCTTTCAATGCATATTCATTGGGGAAATCCTGAAAACCCAACTGGATTGCGGCCCTCATGGAGGGACTTTGAGACCCCTGGTCTAGCATTTCTCTGCTTTCTTCCCTCTCCAAACTGTCCAGCATCTCTCTGCTTCTCTCATACTCCCTCGCCTAGGGGTCCAGCACCTCTCTTCCCCAAGGTGTTCAGCATCTCTCATTCCTCCCCCCCTCCCACCTCAAAGATGTTCAGCATCTCCCATCCATTCTATCTTCTCTCTAAGATATCCAGCAATTTTTATGGTATGAAGATTATAAGTCACAAAAATATTTCTGTGCTGTGCTGGGATTATAATGGTGAAGATGCACATTGGACGGGATCACAGGAAGATCCACTCTGGTCTCCTTATATGAGCACAATACACAGTCTCATTCATAATATATAAGAGAGTATGTCTAGTTGGAGATACTTATGGGGTTGCTTTTTAAATTAGTTTTCCCCGGTTATGATATTTTTCAATATTTACCTCAGTTTTGGTGTTGGGACCACTGCAATGCTGGCACACCTCTACTTCCTTCTAAGTAATTACAAAAGGCTCTGTGTCTGGCAAGTCTTTTAAAAGGAACTGGGGGAAACTGTGAACATCCCCACCTGGGCATTGCAATTCCCTCCCCCAAGAGCTGTACAAATTGGGGTTTTAATCCGCCTGTGGCCCAGTTCCACAGGCTATGCCAAATTATATTTACTGGCTGTCCTGCTTAGCAGGGGATATCCCCCTCCCTGCACTTGGGGCAAAACCTCTTAAAGGACAATTTCTACCGTTAATGCTGCTGCTTTCGCAGTTAATCTGACTGACTTATTTACAGTAAATATCGTGCAGAGACAGTTAGCTATGCAACGTGACAAGACCCTATCAGATCTGCTGTGCTTTATAACACTGCCATGTGAATGCAGTCAAAATTGCAAAATTAATTATATTCTTGGTCATTAAGCATTTCTGCAAGCTTCCTCTCTCAACCCCCCCCCCCCCCACCACCCTTTGTTTTCCCTTCCAGTCCTCTACCCCACTCCCTCCACACCTGTCAATGTCTTCAGACTCACCTGTGCTTAGAGGTCATCACTGGTTGGTCTGAGAAAGAAATGGGAAAAAGATCAAATTTTATGAGAAAAACCTGGCGGGAGAGAACACTGTTCTCGATGACATCACACTCCAGACACTCACCTCCTCTGCTTCTTTCTGCCACAGGCGAAATTTCCCACCTGAAAACCAACGAGACAGAGGAAACGTCTGTTTTATGTGACTTCTGTGCTAGCTTTTCAGGTCTCTCCGTGTTATTAAGGGCTCCTTTTACCAAGGTGCGCTAGCGGTTTAGCGCGCGCTACCGCGCTAACGCCTCCAAGCTTGCTACCGTGTAGCGCGCGCTAAAACGCTAGCGCACCTTGGAAAAGGAGCCCTTAATAACACGGAGAGACCTGAAAAGCTAGCACAGAAGTCACATAAAAACAGACGTTTCCTCTGTCTCGTTGGTTTTCAGGTGGGAAATTTCGCTGTGGCAGAAAGAAGCAGAGAGGTGAGTGTCTGGAGTGTGATGTCATCGAGAACAGTGTTCTCTCCCGCCAGGTTTTCTCATAAAATTTGATCTTTTTCCCATTTCTTTCTCAGACCAACCAGTGATGACCTCTAAGCACAGGTGAGTCTGAAGACATTGACAGGTGTGGAGGGAGTGGGGTAGAGGACTGAAGGGAAAACAAAGGGTGTGGGGGGGGGGGGTTGAGAGAGGAAGCTTGCAGAAATGCTTAATGACAAGAATATAATTAATTTTGCAATTTTGACTGCATTCACATGGCAGTGTTAAAAGCACAGCAGATCTGATAGGGTCTTGTCACGTTGCATAGCTAACTGTCTCTGCACGATATTTACTGTAAATAAGTCAGTCAGATTAACTGCGAAAGCAGCAGCATTAACGGTAGAAATTGTCCTTTAAGAGGTTTTGCCCCAAGTGCAGGGAGGGGGATATCCCCTGCTAAGCAGGACAGCCATAAATATAATTTGGCATAGCCTGTGGAACTGGGCCACAGGCGGATTAAAACCCCCAATTTGTACAGCTCTTGGGGGAGGGAATTGCAATGCCCAGGTGGGATGTTCACAGTTCCCCCAGTTCTTTTAAAAGACTTGCCAGACACAGAGCCTTTTGTAATATACTTAGAAGGAAGTAGAGGTGTGCCAGCATTGCAGTGGTCCCAACACCAAACTGAGGTAAATATTGAAAAATATCATAACCGGGAAAACTAATTTAAAAAGCAACCCCATAAGTATCTCCAACTAGACATACTCTCTTATATATTATGAATGAGACTGTGTATTGTGCTCATATAAGGAGACCAGAGTGGATCTTCCTGTGATCCCGTCCAATGTGCATCTTCACCATTATAATCCCAGCACAGCACAGAAAATATTTGTGACTTATAATCTTCATACCATAAAAAATTGCTGGATATCTTAGAGAGAAGATAGAATGGAATGGGAGATGCTGAACATCTTTGAGGTGGGAGGGGGGAGGAATGAGAGATGCTGAACACCTTGGGGAAGAGAGGTGCTGGACCCCTAGGCGAGGGAGTATGAGAGAAGCAAGAGATGCTGGACAGTTTGGAGAGGGAAGAAAGCAGAGAAATGCTAGACCAGGGGTCTCAAAGTCCCTCCATGAGGGCCGCATCCAGTTGGGTTTTCAGGATTTCCCCAATGAATATGCATTGAAAGCAGTGCATGCACATGGATCTCATGCATATTCATTGGTGAAATCCTGAAAACCTGACTGGATTGCGGCCCTCAAGGAGGGACTTTGAGACCCCTGTGCTAGACAGTGGGGGAAGGGCACATAGCTGACGATGCCTCTAGAGCAGGGTTAGGCAATTCCGGTCCTCGAGAGCCACAGGCAGATCAGGTTTTCAGGATATCCACAAGGAATATATATGAGATGGATTTGCATGCACTGCCTCCCTGAGATGCAAATGTATCTCACGCATATTTATTGTGAATATCCTGAAAACCTGGCCTGTCTGTGGCTCTCGAGGACCGGAATTGCCTACCCCTGCTCTAGAGTGTCATATATCCTTGGTCTGCTTTGGTGCTGGCAAAACATTGGTTGAGCCTTGACTCCAATGGTCCAGCCCTTTCCACTGTTTATGAAGTGACTTCCAAAGGTCACACAAAGGATCCCTGGTAGATCCAACGTGCAACAAGAAAGTCAGTGGCAAAACGGATTAGAATCTAATTGGGTTTGACTGAGGCCCAGTCAAGGCTTGCCAGAAGGTTCTATGGCATTAAGGGCCTGCTGAACCACACATGGGTGGGTATGCAAGCCACTGTGCCACTCAGCAATGTTATCATTAACAAGTCTTTTCTTTTTTCCTCTTCCTTCCCAGAAGTAGAAGTTCCGGCAGATGTCATGTCTTGAACATAGTGAGGGACAGCATTTCACCCCAGTTGCGGAGCTCTCTTACAGCGCTGTGATAGCTTTTGGAACTGGCTGACTCTAGGGCAGCCTTTCTGCACTAGAAGATGTCTTCCTGGTTTCTGGCTTTCTTATTGCTGCTTGTGATCAGAACAAGATGAAACTGGCAACTGCTTATTATAAACCACTTTGCTGCATTAGCCTTATTAAAATCCTAAATCCTTGCTCCCTTAACTGTGCTGTGCTCTTTCTAAGTAGGGTTGCCATATGGTTCGAGCAAAAGGAGCTAAACTAATATTTACATAACAGTGAGTCCATTTGAATATAATAAACTTGTGTACTTTTCCTTTATGTTCTTAGACTATTCACAGGAGAGATATTTATAATACTTTCATACCCCCAAAGATTTAAATAAAGTGATGTGAAGTGCTCAGCCACCACCCAAAGCGCTTATATGTTCAAAAGCAAAGAAACTTGCCAAAGGGACCATCATAGCACATTCAAGGTCACAACCAAAACCACTTGACTAATATTTTACTTCCTTTGAGCTAGCTTATATCAAGAAATCATAAACATGAAACTGAGTTACCATCAAATGAAAGACCACAAAGATAATTGATATTACTAGCTTAAAGGGTGCAAAAATGTCAGTCAAGTGGTTTAGGCGAGTTGAGACCGTGAATGTACTATGATGGTCCCTTTGGCAACCTTTTCTTTCAACATATAAGCACTTTGGGTGGTGGGCTGAGCACTTCACATTAAGAATGACACGTGACAAAATTCATCACCGTTCCCGTCCCCACGGATAACCGTGGGAAACCATCTTCATGTCATTCTTTAAGGAGAGAGGGAAGACTCAGAGTATGAATGGCCACAACCACTGACCCGCAAGCTTTGCTTTGAAGAATGCTGGTGTAGAAGGACCGAGGTTGAAACAGACACTAAAGAATGACAGTCTCTGGTATCCAGAGCAGATATTGTGATGTCATAATGCCTCATTCCACCAATACCTAAGAACCAATCACATCATTATCCTTGGCTCACATAAGAATCAGAGCATGAATGGCCACAACCACTGGCCTGCAAGCTTTGCTTTGAAGAATGCTGGTAGAAGGACTGAGGTTGAAATAGACACTAGAAAATGACATGGGATTATTTCCCGCAGTTATCCGCGGGGACGGGAACGGTGATGAATTTTGTCACCGTGTCATTCTCTACTTCACATCACTTTATTGACATATTTTTGGGGTATGAAAGTATTATAAAATCTCTCCTGTGAATAGTTTAAGAACATCCAGAAAAGGAGGACAGATTGAGACATCTGGGTTTTACTTCCGTGCTTTCAAAGGAAGTAAAACCCAGATGTCTCAATCTGTCCTCCTTACTTCCATGAGACAATAGGGGCTATGGAGTTCTGGAGAGGAATAAGAAGAAGATGAGAAATGAAATGGAGACTAAGGACTTGAAGGTGAGATAAGGAGAGGAAGAGATAGTGGATGCTACAGAAAGGCAGACTGATGGGCTATTTCAGGGGTCTCAAAGTCCCTCCTTGAGGGTCGCAATCCAGTCGGGTTTCAGGATTTCCCCGATGAATATGCATGAGATCTATGTGCATGCACTGCTTTCAATGCATATTCATCGGGAAATCCTGAAACCCGACTGGATTGTGCCCTCAAGGAGGGACTTTGAGATCCCTGGGCTATTTGGTCTTTATCTGCCGTCTTGTTTCTATGTAAAACCCAGATGTCTCAATTTGTACTTTTTCTGACGCTATATGGCAGGGGTGTCCAATGTCGGTCCTCGAGGGCCGCAATCCAGTCGGGTTTTCAGGATTTCCCCAATGAATATGCATTGAAAGCTGCATGCAAATAGATCTCATGCATATTCATTGGGGAAATCCTGAAAACTCGACTGGACTGTGGCCCTCGAGGACCGACATTGGACAACCCTGCTATATGGTACCCTATAACTGCGGTTCCCAGCCCTGTCCTGAAGGACCATCAGGCCAATCGGGTTTTCAGGATAGCCCTAGTGAATATGCATGGAGCAGATTTGCATGCCTGTCACTTCCATTATATGCAAATCTCTCTCATGCATATTCATTAGGGCTAGCCTGAAATCCGATTGGCCTGGTGGCCCTCCAGGACAGGGTTTGGGAACCACTGGTTTAGAGCATCAATGCTAACAAAGCAATTAAAAGAGAGATTACAAGGGTAGATAATGAATCACCCTCTCCCTTTCCCTCCTTTGTCCCACCACAGGCTCTGCCCAACTTCTGAGTCTCTCTTGTGCTTTGCAGTCTTTGAGAATCCTCTGTGCTGTCCAAAGTCTTTTGATTGAAGAGGCCACTTCCCTCAGAGGCTATACTGCTACTGATGAGCCACGGAGATTATCTTTGAGCTTCAGTGTATTGTTTTTAGCACAAGAGATGCAATTTCTCACTGTTCTTACTTCCATGGGGATCTTTTCTTGAAGGTCTCCCCGCTGCACATAGACCTTATAATAAAGAACCTGATGGGTGCCAGCTGCTCGCCCTGTCGGTGGTATTTGCGCTCTGAGGGATGCTTCAAATGTAATTAGCTTAAAAAATAAATACAATTTTGTAGAATTTATCCATAGAGTCCTTCAGTATGATCAATCACTGAAAGGTTAGGGGGCTCTTAAGTAAATATAAAGTCCTCCATATGTAGCAGGAAAATCTTTGGACTGAAAGTAGAATGATAAAAATAACTCTTTCATCTAAGATAACATTATGTTCTGTTTCATTAATACTATATAAAAATCTGTCTTTGCCGATCTGGTAGGATGGTTTCTTGGTTGTACTTCCCCATATGATCACCAGAGGGTGCTTGTATTATATACAGTACTGTACAGGCCACTTCTCTCTGGAGCTAACGCCAACTGGAGACTTTATCAGTAACTCTGTAATATAGAATAGTTCAAGGTAGATAAAACCCAGTTGGTCTGTTTAGTCTGCCCAGTTATTGCAGAACACATGGCCAGCCACAAATGTTTGTAGAATATCACTCCTTACTTCCAATAAAAAAACTAGTCAAAAATGTATTAAGTTGGTCCAACGAAAAAAAATTTTTTTAATTATATTTTGTTTATTAACCACCAAATTCTATAATCACTAAGCAACTATCAAAACTAACAAGTCTGTTTACCGGAACAAACCTCCCCAATGGGAAGGGGTAAAACACGGACCTCGATGTACCCTTGCTGCCTGCCTTTCTTGGAGAAGGGGTAAAACGTGGGCCTCAGTCTCTGACAGACCTCTATGAGATTTTAGCGCTGAGCGGACCCTAATGCTTTTCCCTCCCTATGCTGAGAGAGATCCATCAGCGCTAAAATCTCATAGAGGTCTGTCAGAGGACAGAAGCTACAAGTGGCACGGACACGGACCTCAGATTTTTAAGGACTGTGCGTTTTTAGATCCGTGAGGTCCGTCAGGTCCGTGTTTTACTCCCCTTCCCCCTCCCAACTTACAAGCAGTCAGATATAGGTCTATGGTTTTCTAAGTACTGTAGAGCTTCCATTATCTTGCACCCCCCCATGTCCAGCAGCTCAGAGACTGGTGGAAGACTCCCAGGTCTAAGCTTCACTCCGTCTTAGTTGATGCCCACTGCAATGGATCCCAGGCTTTCTCTCCTGAAGGACAACAGAGGTAGAGTGCTCACTCTCATTTCTTTAGGCTGACCACAGACTGATCTCCTCAGTGACTCGCAGGAGAAGTGGATAGTGTGGGGAATCTGAACAGGACATGTGTACTAAGCCTAGATTCACTAAAGCTCACTGATCTGGGGCGATCCGTGGCCGAGTCTTGGCGGCGACCGATTCACTACAGCGTCCTCATGCAAATGAAGTGATCAGACGCATGCCCCTACCGACCCCACGGATCGCTGCAGAGTGATCCAGACGCATGCGCAGACCATCCTCTTTGCCTGTAGTTGTGATCCGTGCATGTGCCTGCTCTCCGTGCAAGCTAGTGGTCAAACGAAAGGGGGGGGAAGGGTGGCTGCACTTGCTGGCCCCACGAGAATCATTGGAACAGAACACGCTTTGCAGGGGAAAAGAACAGAACACGCCATAATAGTGCAGCCCCGCTTTAAACCCACGGGTTAAAACCCGCGGGCTTGCAGAGAGGCAGGGCGGCAGAGCACAGGGCGCTTTTTGCACAAGGGAGATGTTTTATTTGATGGTTTTACATTTGATACTGGGATTTCAGGGCGGCAAAGAGCAGGACAGTTGGCTGGTCCTCAGAAGTCGCTAAATTTTGGACCGGCAAGCCCAATCGGTGTGATAAGGTCACTTGGACACACAAAGTCAGAGGCGTGAAGAAAGTACAAGAAATTTATTACGGTATACCGGACTGTAGTGCTAGTTAATAGCCTGCCTACTAGAGTGTCAGAAACAGGAAATACACGGACTTTATGCCCTTTTTGCAAAACTAATATATGCAAAAACTACAATTTTCATTTGTTACTTCTATAACTTTTCTACAATTATTATTGGTCCTAAGCTCACACTAGCAGGTCACTTATCTAACTCTTACAGTTCTAAATGTTAAAATGTACAGAAGGGCAGGGTACATCATGGCTCAAACTCTTATCTATTTAGCATTTTATACAATGTGGTAAGGCAGGGACAGTACATTTAGGCAGATGAAGTCAATAGATTGTACACTTCTTCAGCTATGTAGGCCAGAGCAATATTTTAAACAGCAAGTTAACCATTTCATGACCCTACAGGTGTTCCATCTTCTGTTTAGTGAATCACTGCCTTCCTACTTATGCATGCCATTTCCTCTCATTGCATGTGCGGATCGTATCAGGCAGAAGGTTAATGAATCGGGGCAGGGTCAGAAAGGCTTGCATACTGGTCGGCACACGATCGGTGAGCTTAGTGAATCTAGCCCTAAAAGTGCAGAGCGTACTGTGCATTACAGCAGACATTATGAAGGGCGCTCCCCATGAAGCCAGACTAAAGCACGTCTGGGCTCCCTGCATAGTAGCCAGGGTCCATGTCTGAGCACCAGATGCTATCAATAATAGCCCTGCTTCTCTCAGCAGTGCAGGTAAAGTCACAGAACAAAGGATGCAGAAGGATTAGAAACTTCCTGCTGTGCCAAGCTCCCCCCTTCCCCCCAGCACCACCCCATACTTATCTGGGCAGCTGCTGAGGTAAAAGGTTAAACCAGAGCACATGAAACTCATTAAGCTTCTCAGGCTAAGCCAGGCTAGAGGATGCAGCTAGATTTGAATTGTTACTCACGTTTCTTTTTATTAAAGGTATGAGGCAGAAGCCATCAATCATTTATTGCTGAAATGATTCCCAAAGCCATCGCTTCCCAACATCCTCTAGTTAATATAAAAGAGACATTTCAGACACATGGGCCATCTTAAGCTCACTTCACAAAACTCAGCCCTTTTTACAGTTACCTTGTTCTTTGCCTTGGCCTATCCTTGAAGTCCCTTCTTAGAGTTTGAGTTTGAAGCAAGAGCCAATAACAGAACTACCAACGGACCCAGTTCCTGTAGGCACAAGGCAGTCCTGTCCTGATGTTCAGGGGACATGCTCAGTACAGTTTATCAGGTCAAAGTTCAGCTGCCACAATCAGAGCATTGCTTATAAACACCAGCCACATAGGCTGACTAAAACACATACAGTGTGGCGTTCAGAATGAAGCGTGCAGCGTGGAGAGTGTCGGCACTATCTAGATAGCAACAATTTTCAAACCACTATCTAGACAGCTAACCAGGTAAAATGAGAAAAAGAGATTAGGTTCTTACCCTGATAATATATTTTCCACTAGATACGGATGGTATGCTGGAATCCGTTGCAAGGGAATGTGGTGAAATCAGTTAGCTTAGCGGGGTTTAAAAAAGGTTTGGATAATTTCCAAAAAAAGAAGTCCATAGGCCATTATTGAGATGGCTTGGGGGAAATCCACTGCTTATTCCTAGGATAAGCAGCATAGAATCTGTTAACCATTTCATGACCCTACATTTCTACATCTAGCTAGGTGCTTGGGAACTGAATTGGCCACTGTTGGAAACAGGATGCTGCGCTTGATGGACCTTCAGTCTGTCCGCAGTGTGCCAATTCTTATGTTCTTAAGTTAGATGCCTAGATTGGCTATGCATGCCTATCTAGTCACTTAACTTGAGGCGTTATTTATAGAATCTAAGCTTCAGTTCATGTAAATTCTCCAAGACGCCCCTTCATGAGCAAAACTTCCAAAGTTAGGAGCATAAATCCTTTGACTATTAGGCCCAGAGATGGTCTTGGGGAGCAGAGAGAATTTCTTTAAAATGTGCACTGAACAGAAGAGAAACCCAGGAGCAGGCTGTTGAGAAAAGCTAAGAATTCGATCACGTAACACCTCTTCTTCAGAAAGCGCACTGGCTTCCAGTTGCTCATCGGGTAACATATAAACTATGTCTGCTCACATTTAAATCCCTTCTTTTTAAAACTCCGGCTTTCATTTACAAGTTACTAATTCCATACACTTCCAATAGAACATTAAGATCCGCTGAACAGCATTTGCGGACGATTCCTTCCCTTAGAATTATTAATACTAGACGACAATTGATCTTTTCAGTCACGGCCCCCCCAAAACTTGGAATTCTCTCCTTAGCCACTTAAGGAAGAACCCAAAATAGAAAAATTCAAGGGTAAACTAAAGAGCTTTCTCTTTAAAGATGCCTTTGTAAATTAGTCATTTAGTCTTCTAACTAATTTTATTTTTTCTCTATAATTTTATTGAAGTAATTTTTATCTTCCCTCTCCTTATGTATCTCCCTTATTTGTTTCTATAACTTTTAAACAAATTGCAACTCTTATCCATCTCCTCCCTTATGTTCCTAGTTTCGTTAAATTTGTCAATAGTCTCGTTAGTCTTAGTTTCGCTATTTACTGTATTATTCCCCTTATTTTGTAATTTTATTATTATGTACATCGCTTAGAATTTAGATTAAGCGATTCATCAAATTATTTATTAAACTTGAAACTTGAAAGAACCTAATCTGGATCAGGGCCTCACTGGATGTCAAGACAGTGCTGAGAGAGCTTCAGAGACACTAAATACAAGAGAGTTCCAGTCCTAGAGAGCTTCCCCTGTGAGGCTCAGCGCTGCTCACCTGATACTTAATGTACCTACACCAGCTGGCTTTTCAGGGATGGCGTGCCTATCTGATGGAGCTCATGTGCCTCTTGCTTGCACACCGCATTAATCACACTCTGGCGGCATGGTGAGAACAGCTGTCCTAATTATGCAGAAATAAATAAATGATTACAGCCTTTGCAGCCTCTGACAAGGAGTCCTCCTGCGCTGGCAGTGCTGGAAACTAGAAATCCTATCTCTTGTGTGGGAGTGGGGGGGAGGGGCGTACTGTACATTCATGAGATTCTGGACATTTCTTAGAGCGTTTGTGCACTGCGCATTGGGCGCACTCTTTTCAGAGAAAGTGAGAGCACAGTCCTGGTGCATTATTTATGGATTTACTTATTTATATTTATCATCCTCCTTTGGGGCCCTTTTACTAAAATGCATTAGAAAATGGGTTCAACGTGGATAAGTGTAAAGTGATGCATGTCAGTAACAAAAATCTCACGAGTACAGGATGTTCGGGGCGGTATTTGGAGAGACCTCCCAGGAAAGGGACTTGGGAGTTCTGATCGACAAGGCAATGAAGCCGTCTATGCAATGTGTGTCGGCGGCAAAAAGGGTGAACAGAATGCTAGGAATGATAAAGAAGGGGATCACGAACAGATCGGACATGGTCAACGTACATGAAGAAGGACACGGTACTACTCGAGAGGTTCCAGAGAAGAGCGACTAAGATGGTTAAGGGGTTGGAGGAGCTGCCATAGAGCGAAAGATTAGAGAAACTAGGCCTCTTCTCCTCGAACAGAGGAGACTGAGAGGGGACATGATCGAAATATTCAAGGTACTGAAGGGGATAGACTTAATAGATAAGGACAGGTTGTTCACCCTCTCCAAGGTAGAGAGAACGAGAGGGCACTCTCTAAAGTTGAAAGGGGATAGATTCCGTACAAACGTAAGGAAGTTCTTCTTCACCCAGAGAGTGGTAAAAATCTGGAACGCTCTTCCGGAGGCTGTTATAGGGGAAAACACCCTTCAGGGATTCAAGACAAAGTTAGACAAGTTCCTACTGAACAAGGACATACGCTGGTAGGGCTAGTCTCAGTTAGGGCACTGGTCTTTGACCAAAAGGGCCGCCGTGTGAGCGAACTGCTAGGCATGATGGACTATTGCTCTGACCCAGCAGCGGCACATTCTTATGTTCTAATCTGGGACTTCCCCACACCCTAAGTATGTTTCCAATGCAGCCTTAATTAAGGCATTTTTCAACTATTGGGTTTTTTCAGATCAGGTGCTAATGTTTGCATTAGTGGTGCATTACCTGAAAAGAAGTTAATACGCAAGCCCTTACCGCCTCCTATTTAGAAGGAACATGGGCCCGATTCTATATAAGGCACCTAAGTCATAGGCACCTAGGAATGTGGTGCTTAGCACGTGTCAACTAAGTTAGATGCAGTTAAAAAAATTGTGCCTGGTGGTGCTTAAAATGGACTTAGGTGAAACCCTATTTATGACAGGGTTTTCTTGGCCTAACTCTGGAATTCGTTGCCAGAGAATGTGGTGAAATAAGTTAGCATAGCAGGGTTTAAAAAAGGCTTGACTAATTTCCTAAAAGAGAAGTCCATAAGCCATTATTGAGATGGCTTGGGGAAAATCCACTGCTTATTCCTAGGATAAGCCAGCATAAAATATGTTTTACTACTTGGATATAGCTAGGGACTTGGGACCTGGGTTGGCCACTGTTGGAAACAGGATACTGGCTTGATGGACCTTTGGTTTGTTCAGTTCAAGCCATTGTGACATCACTGATGAGGTTGGCTCTTAGGCATTGGTGGAATGAGGCATTATGACATCACAATCTTAGCTTTGGAATGTTGCTACTCCCTGGGTTTCTGCCAGGTACCTTGGAAACCAGGGTTGGCCACTGTTGGAAAAAGGATACTGGGCTTGATGAACCCTTGGTCTGTCCCAGTACGGCATTTCTTATGTTCTTATACTGGTGCCCTAAGTCCACTTTTGGCACCTACACATAAAACTTGCTCATTATCTGCTCCTAATTTCACCTACTTTCCTGGTAGGCACCTTGGACTAGACACCTTACCTGAAAGCAGTCGGCACCTACCACCCAATTAATTTTAATTTAAGCCAATTGTGAGGAGCACCTCCCCCCCCCCCACGGTGTACCTCTTGAAATGTTCGCCATCATGAGCAGCATCTTCCACCTGCTGCCTGCACCAGCCTCGGCCCTCTTCTGACGTCACGCTCTGGTCCTGCAACCAGGAAGTGATTTCAGAAGGGAGCCGAGGTGCCGAGCAGCTAGTGGAAGATGCTGTTTGTGCCGGGTGAACATTTCCAGAGGTATGTGGGGAGCGGAGAGGAAGAGAGGCACCGGTGCCCCCCCAAGAAGACGGCACCTGAGGCAGTCTGCCCCCCCTTACTATGCAACTGGTTTACATGTAGATCCTGGGATCCATGTCCAAATTTGGGTACCTGTAAAAGTGCGAGCAAGGGTTGAGTGTGGGCTTTTGCAAACATAGCCAGATGCATTGATAGTAGCAATAACTCAATAATCCTGGGTCCTGTTACTTCACAGGGCTGGGTATACCAAGAACAGTCCTCTTTGTTCATAAGTGAAAGTTCTAAGATGGGCCTGTGGCTGACAGGACCCATGACACGGTCCGTAGCTTATGACAGCCATACCCCAAACACAGAAATGCAAAAGTCTTTCTTCAGTCAGGTAACCCAGCCTGGCCCCAGCAAAACCTCAGAACAAGGAATCACAAGTATTCAGCATAAGAAGTTGGCTTACCCAGTGGCGTACCTAGGGTATGTGGCACCCGGGGCCCATCATTTTTTGACACCCCCCCCCCCCCCCCATGTAAAAATTTTTTTTTTTTTTTTTTTTTTTGCAATAACCATGAAATGGAATAAAATGGTCAGAATAGAAACAGGCAGTGAAAATTTTCTTTTATTGAACCTCATATATGTAACCATTATTCCAAACATAACTAAAACATAAATTATGTCTAATTGTCATGACATTAGAAGTACATATGGAGTAGTTTGCAGGCAGTGGCGTACTTAGGGTATGTGGCACCCAGGGCCCATCATTTTTTGACACCCCCCCCCATCTATATGAAAAATATGATTTTTAGTACCAATCTACATATCGCACCACAAGAGTGTACCTAGGAAAAGGCTGCATCTTAAACACTGCAGTGAGCACTAGAACACCAACACATACATTGTAAAACTAACAAGCCAGATCCCGCACAGTCAATTGGTCCTGTAGTCCAATTGCCAACTGAAAACTATGTCTTTTTCATACACACAGAACAGAGATACACCCTCGCCCAAAATGGAATAATCACAAACTAAAAATTAGAAATATGTAGACAAAAGTTAAACTGATCCGCCAAGAAACCAGACCCTGGATACAATGCAACACCACAAAAAACAGTAACACATGTCTCTAAAACAGTGCAAAATATAAAGACAGTAGATGTAAATTTGAAAAAACTGATACATAACAATCACCACTTTATAAATTAACAAATAAAAATAAAACAAATAATGAGATATAAAAAAATACAATTTTATTGGACTAATCCCCGTAAGCTCGGTCCCCATCCCCGCAAACCACCTGATTCCATCCACACAAGCCTTGAATTGTTTATATTAAAGTATAAAAAGAAACAATATTCTGTACAATTGTCAATTTATAAATCAGCGTCTTCTCCCCCACTCTCTTCCCCATTTCCCTTCAGCATCCTCAGCCCACTCTCTCTCCACTTTCCTTCAGCGCACGCACATAAAAACAAGCAAGTAATTTCTATATCATTTTCATTCTATTCATTCATAGAAATTAAAGTCTAGATAATGCCAGTCATATAACAAAACATGATTTTACAAAATAATTCCCTGCAGTCAAGCCTGCAAGGATTATTAGATGTCTTTCAGCATGTTTCCCCTCCCTCCCTCCCCCTTACCTTTGTGGCCAAGTCAAAATGATCTACCAACAATAAAATTTTAAAAACACACAAGCACGCTGTACGCAGAGAAAATGTTAATTATCATTTATATTCCGCGGGTTTTCAAAGAGGTCAAGGCAGATGACTTTATGCCAATGTCACCTCAGTAAACAACTATACAAAAATAGGACAAATATTTCCCCTCCCTTTTTACTAAACTGCGATAGCGGGTTTTTAGCGTAGGGAGCTGCGCTGAATGCCCCACGCTGCTCTCGACGCTCAATAGGCTCCCTGCGCTAAAAAACTCTATTGCGGTTTAGTAAAAGGGGGCCATAGTGCAAAATATAGACAGCAGATATAAA
Source organism: Geotrypetes seraphini (assembly GCF_902459505.1). Classification (NCBI taxonomy): domain Eukaryota; kingdom Metazoa; phylum Chordata; class Amphibia; order Gymnophiona; family Dermophiidae; genus Geotrypetes; species Geotrypetes seraphini. The sequence continues at coordinate 19,013 of NW_022985897.1, forward strand.
TTTTCAAAACGGACACATTTTGATCACTAAGTTGAAAATAAAATTCATTTTTCCTACTTTTTTGTCTGGTGATTTCATGAGTCTCTGGTCCTTCTTCTGATCCTTCTTCTTTCTCTCTCCCCCTTGGCTCCCCTCTTTATTTCTGCCTTTCTTTCTCTCTCCTCCTGGCCCCCCCTCTTTCTTTCTGCCTTTCTTTCTCTCCCCCTTTGCCCCCCCTCTTTATTTCTGCCTTTCTTTCTCTACCCCTTGGTCCCCCTCTTTCTTTCTGCCTTTCTTTCTCTCTCCCCCTGGCCCTCCTCTTTCTTTCTGCCTTTCTTTCTCTCCCCCTTGACCCCCTCTTTATTTCTGCCTTTCTTTCTCTCCCCTTGGTCCCCCTCTTTATTTCTCTGCCTTTCTTTCTCTACCCTTGGTCCCCCTCTTTTTCTTCTGCCTTTCTTTCTCTCTCCCCCTGGCCCACCCTCTTTTATTTTTTCCTTTCTTTCTCTCTCCCCCTAGCCCTGCACAAAGCCATCGTGCCGATTTCTCCACTTCCACGATTCTTTCCCTACCCTCACCCCCAAGCCAGCAGCCGATTTCTCCCTGCTCCTTCCCCGATGTCCTGATGGTCCTGAACTTCATCGGGCAGCAGCAGCATTCACAATTCACTGATGTTGCCCGCCTTCAGGCCTTCCTCTCTGTCGGGTCCTGTCTTCATGAAAACTGGAAGTAGGCAGGACCCGGCAGAGAACAAGGCCTGAAGCCGGCCAACAGCAGCGAATTGTAACGCTGCTGCTGCCCGAAGAAGGTAATGGAGCACCGAGGCAGTCCGCTTCTCCACCCCTCCCAGCCGAACCCCCGCTGACCCTCCTATCTCCCCCCCCCCCGTGAACCTTTCCGACCTTCCCAGCGAGAGCAGCAAACCTCCTTCGCGGCTTTCTCCTCCCTCTGCGCGTTACTGATGACGTCATCAGTGATGCGGCAGAGGGAGGATAAAGCCGACGCTACTGGAGGGAGGTTTGCTGCTTTCGCTGGGAGGATCAGAAAGGTTCACTTGGGGGGGGGGAGAGAGATAGGATGGTCAGCGGGGTTTCGGCTGGGAGGGGGGAGAAGCGGTCTGCCTTGGTGCTCCAAGGCCTGGCGCCATTACCTTTTTCGATAATGGCGCCGATGCTGCTTTCGTTGGGAGGGTAGGAGCGCGATAGGGACTCGGGCCAGCTGTGCACCCCCCCCTAAGGCGGCACCCGGATGGACCTCCCCCTCGCCCCCCTTGGTACGCTACTGCCCTGGGGAAACAGCCTGCAACAAGATCGCGCGATGCCAGAGATTTTTGCCTGCTTCGGCTGTTTCCTCCGCCGCGGTCCCGCCCCTCCTCTGACATCCGAGGAGGGGCAGGACCGTGGCGGAGAGGAAACAGTCGAAGCAGGCAAAGATCTCTGGCATCGCGATCATGCTGCAGGCTGTTTCCAGACGCGACAACCCGGCGCAGGGGGGGGGGGTAACTGGACCGGACCGGGAGCACCCCCTCAGGGCTTGGTACCCGGGGCGGACCGCCCCCCCCCCCCCCCCCCCCCCCCCCCCCCTTGGTACGCCACTGGGCTTACCTCAGTCAAGCAGAATATCTAGCTATTGTATTCAAGGCGTATACACTTCTCCCTCTGTATTTGCGGTTTCAGCAATCGCAGTTTCGATTATTCGTGGTTTTTAGTTTGCTGGCTCCTCCCCAAAATTACATCAGCTTGAATAGAGAAATCGCTGATTCCAAGCGTTTACAGAGAAAAATCGCTGATTCCCAGAACTTTGTTCACTGTGTTTTGCCTCTCCTTCAGCAACAGGCCAGGTCTCCTACCATGTTATTCGCGTTTCACCATAGTCACGATGGTTTTTAATAGAAAACAGCGAATAACATATGAAAAAGTTATTCATGGTTTTTTCTGTATTCACAGGTCTGTTAATCCCCTATCACAGCGAATATGGAGGGAGAAGTGTTCTGGGATGACTTCTTCCTTCTCCCAGGGCTTCCTTAACCCAGCTCTATCCCTGCCTTTCTTATATTTCCTGCCAACTGCTTCCCAGACTCCTCCCTTTCAATGTCACTTTCTACTAGGGAGGAACTACATAAATTAAGCTGGCTCTAGCAATGTAAGGGAATATCCAGCAGGGGGAGTGATAACATTCTATAATCTCCCTCACAGTGCCTTATACAGAATCCAGGAGTAAGCACGCATTAGGACTTAATGCCCTTTAGTAAAAAGGCCCCATTAAGAAGAGATACACCCAAAGGTGGTTTATTAGCTTGACACGGTCAAACTTACTGCAAAAAATTGTTCTCACCCACCATCTCCTCTTATTGGCCATGGTGAAGTTGGTAGAACAGGGGGCACTAGTGAGTGAGCTGCACATGGCACAGCTATAGTTTGGTACAGTCATGAGCACAGAAATACTAAAATGTCAAATGCCACTGTAACACTTATTAGAACAATGAAGTCAACTTGGAACTGGGAAATTTAAATGTCACTAATCACAATAATATGATATTGTCTGCAGCACACATTAAAATCCACAGTACATCATTCAAATATGGAAGAAACTATACAATGCTAACCACAGTTCAAATGAAACATCTTAATTGGCAGCAGAGGTGACATATGCAGTTGGGACATAGAGACAGAAAAACTGAGGAAGACAGTGCCATTAAGATAAACAGAAATAGGCAGCAAAACGGAGGGTAAATGAAACGCACAGTTCAATAAAGTCTGTACAACACGCTCAGAAGGCGTGTGCATGCAGTGGCATAAGGGGGTGGGGGGGTGCAGACCCCTCTGGGCACCGTCTTTGTGGGGATGGCGGCACCTCTCCTCCTTCCCGCATACCTCTTGAAATGTTCACCAGTACGAGCAGCATCTTCCACTTCCTGCTCATACCAATCTTGGCTCCCTTCTGATGTCACTTCCTGGTCACGGAACCAGCATATGATGTCAGAAGGGAGCCGAGGCTGGCGCAAGCAAGAGGTGTGGTGAACATTTCAAGAGGTACATGGGCAGCAGTATTCAAGAGGCGGGGAAGAGTAAGGGACACACAGCGCAGTGATGGTGGGCATCACCACCCTGGGCACCTTCCTCCCTCACTATGCCACTGTGTGCATGTATGTGTGCGTTTGCAGTATTTATTATTAAAGCTTGATATTCTGCCCCTCTCTCCCTCATGCACACATATGCATAGGAGGGGCAGTTCAGTAATTTAGTGCCTATGGCATCTGGCATAAAGCTGCTTTGGTGCATCAGACTTTATGGCATTTCCCCTTATGCCAGGTTAATGCCTGGCATATGTTGGTATACCTAAATATGCCATGTAATGAGCATCAATGATAGTATTCTATATGTTGCGTGTATCACTTGGCAACATACCATGTTCTGCCCATGCTCTGCCAATATGTATGCCCCCCTTGCAGTAATGTGCTATAGCTTTGAGATCTGTTTGGCATTCTGCTGGTTTTTCAGTCTTGATTTATTTACGTTTCAATGTATATTAAGTGATTTGGGTTACATTGGCATTGAAGTTTTTCATTCATTATTATCTTCTAGTTAGAGTTTAAACATTTTTTCATTTTCCTTTTAGGTTTTTCTTTTTCTTCCTTCTGAAGAAGTGCCTGTGAAACACGATCGTGTCGAGGAAGTTTTTGGTTTGTCGGATTGTTTGGATTGCTTTTTGGACTTTTTTTGCTGTTTTAAATTTTTATTTTTTTTATTGGCCATTGTTTTGTTGGGGATTGAGAAATTTGACAATGGTTCCTATCTTCAGCTGAGCCCTCATTGAAGACTGCAAGATCTGATTGCGATTCCAGCCTTGAGATAAGTGTGTTTTTTCTATTATCTCTTACATGGAGAAAAAACATCTTTGGCTGATGTAACCACTGCCGTTTTGATGGTTTATATCACTAACGGAACACTTATCATTTATTCACACATAAGCTATTTTTGTTTTGAGATTTATATCTTATAGTTCCTGTTTCTTTAGTGTTAAAATTTTTTTTTACAGGACCTAGAGTATATTTATTGTTAGTAATTTTCCCGTTTTTTTTTTTCTTTTTTTCCGGTGATCTTGCTATAGCACCTAGGCATGACCTTATGGAATAGCATGTGTAAGCACCAATTAAGACACTGCTTACAAAAGCAAGACATGCTTAACTGCCTTCACCTGGTTACAAAATTGTTCTGCTGGTCTCTGGTCCCAGAAATTGATACAACTGTACCTGTGGTTTCCTTCTTTACATGTTGTTCATCTTTTGGATGACTGCAAATGACTCACAGAGCATAAAGCATAAAGAACACAGTCACAGTTTATTATTTATTTATATTAATTATGATGTATAAACCGCATTTCTGTAGAGTCACCCATGATGTACAATGGGTGCAGCTTGACATAGGCAACTTTTAGTAACATTATAGCTATAGTAAAATCACCAAAATGTCAGCATAATATAAAATTAGAACTTGGAAATAGGCAAATTAAAGTATTATAAAAGCAATGATGATTCCAGCTCTGCTTGCAATTGCATGTATAACCTTCATCAAATCCTATACGTTCCAGCACTTTAGATTTCACAGCTGAGAACGGAGGCTGGTGGATGCATTCTCATCCTGTGACACTAGGTGGAGTCACCCAACCAGTTTTCCCAGCCTGGATCTTGTGTGGCTACAGCATGCAGTTTGATTTTTAAAAAATCACTATGCATGGATAAGACTTTCAGGTTCTTTGTGGGAAATTTTCCAGAACCTACATATCAGCTATTATATGTAGCTCATAATCGAAAGAGAAATACATCTATAAAAGACCCACCCAAGTCGGCTCTTGGTTGATCAAAAAGACAGATCGTCCAAGTGCTGATAATCAAAACAGGTTTTTAGGTGGTTTATGGTTTGTTTATTTATAATCTGCTTTTCACAAAGCGAAGTACAAGAACACACACACAATAATATTTCACAAACATTTCAAACATCTAAAAAAAAAAAAATATATATATATATATACATATATATATATATATATACACATAACATTCAACATAAAATCAAAATAAAATACCAGCCTGACAATAATAGCAGCACCAATCACTTCTCCTATACCAAAAATCAATCTCAAGCAACCGAATACAACTCAGGTTTTCAACGGCCAACATATCATACTACGTATTTCTGCTCCTTGGGTTGACCAGGGACAGATTCATGACTCATCACTGCAGGGTTCTGGATGAAGCCCAGCCAAGAAAAATTGCTACAGTAACCAGACTAGATGTACTGGTATACTGGTGAGGGGAACAGTTAAAAAAATAAGGGACCATATCCCAACCCCAATGCTGACTTAGCTGTAAGTATATAGGATTTGCAGGAGACCTGCTAGATTAAAAAAAAAAAAAAAAAGTAACAGATGACAAATGCTTCCTGTTTTACTGTCATTGCTCAGAAGTGTATAAAATTATGGATTTTAACCAGTAAACAGAGTAGACCTAAATTAAGAGACTCACTTGCAGGGATCTCAAAGTCCCTCCTTGAGGTCCGCAATCCAGTTGGGTTTTCAGGATTTCCCCAATGAATATGCATTGAAAGCAGTGCATGCACATAGATCTCATGCATATTTATTGGGGAAATCCTGAAAACCTGACTCGATTACAGCCCTCAAGCAGGGACTTTGAGACCCCTGCACTAGAGACCTACAGGCAATTGAAAGGCATGGATGAAAAGACCCCTGCTGCTTTCTCTGTTGTAAATCTGACCTCTGACCACTGGGGGCAGGATGGAAGTGGTAGGGACCATATCACCTCTCAGTGGCAGTTCTGACCTCTAGCAGTGGATTGGAAGAGGCAGGAGACAAATGACATGGATGTTTCTGCATTATAGCTACCACATGATGCCAAAAGCTACTTTTGATCATATTTGGAGAAAATGGAACTGGTGGGTATAAGAATATAGGTGGACTTCAAAGGCATGCTGATCATGAAACTTAGGGTGGGGCGGGGAAGTGAGAGTGGTAGTAAGTCACTACACTGTGATTGTTCACCAAATAACATATGACAGTAGAATATGGGTTGGCTCACCAGGTCCTTCTCCTCTCTGGTTCTCTACCGCCTTGGGTAGAAGAACATATTCAATTTGTATACTTAAACATCCCATGCCTTCAGCAATGTCTTCAACCCTTTTTGAACCACTGTTCTACTTTATCTGTCCACACGATGATTCAGTTAAGAGCACTAGCAACAAGTTCTAAAAGCATGCTACTTGCATTGTTGTTCCATTACACCAGGGGTGCCCAAATGGTTGATCGCGATCGACCAGTAGATCGCTAAGGCGACGTGAGTCGATCGCGTTGCCTTTGGGATCTTTTTCTCTCTGCTGCTTCCCCATGCCAGGCCTGGCATGTACAAGATATGGAGTTTTTCTAGGCCGGGGATGTATTTTCCTATGGCAGCTTTGTAGTTGTCTTAGAGTTTTCCAGGAGACTATCGGCCTCTTTTACTTGATCATTTTTTCATTTTGAAGAATTGACATAAGATATGGAGTTTTTCTAGGCCGGGGATGTATTTTCCTATGGCAAGCTTTGTAGTTGTCATAGAGTTTTCCATGGTGATCGATCTATCCCTGGAAATACTGAGGTCTTTTCTCCATTATCATTTTGTCATTTGGGAGACTATCGGCCCTCCTTTTACTTGATCATTTTTTCATTTTGAAGAATTGACATAAGATATGGAGTTTTTCTAGGCTGGGGATGTATGTTTCCCTATGGCAGCTTTGTAGTTGTCCATAGAGTTTTCCAGGTGTCGACTGTCCCTGGAAATACTGAGGTCTTTTCTCCATTATCATTTTGTCATTGGGAGACTATCGGCCTCTTTTACTTGATCATTTTTTCATTTTTGAAGAATTGACATAAGATATGGAGTTTTTCTAGGCCGGGGATGTATTTTCCTATGGCAGCTTTGTAGTTGTCATAGAGTTTTCCAGGTGACGACTATCCCTGGAAATACTGAGGTCTTTTCTCCATTATCATTTTGTCATTGGGAGACTATCGGCCTCTTTTACTTGATCATTTTTTCATTTTGAAGAATTGACATAAGATATGGAGTTTTTCTAGGCTGGGGATGTATTTTCCTATGGCAGCTTTGTAATTGTCATAGAGTTTTCCAGGTGACGACTGTCCCTGGAAATACTGAGGTTTTTTCTCCATTATCATTTTGTCATTGGGAGACTATCGGCCTCTTTTACTTGATCATTTTTTCATTTTGAAGAATTGACATAAGATATGGAGTTTTTCTAGGCTGGGGATGTATTTTCCTATGGCAGCTTTGTAGTTGTCATAGAGTTTTCCAGGTGACGACTATCCCTGGAAATACTGAGGTCTTTTCTCCATTATCATTTTGTCATTGGGAGACTATCGGACTCTTTTACAAAGCGGCATTAGCGGCTGCCGTGCAGCAACAGTCCCGAAGCCCTATAAATCTCTACGAGCTTCAGGGCCATTAGCGCAGTGCAGGCACTAGCACGGCTTTATAAAATAGGCCGTATATCTGTTCTTTGTTGTTGTTTTTTTTTGTATATATTTATGAATTTTTCGGTCTAAAAGCAGTGCATAAAGGAATACATACTAGTAATTTGAAAAACAGCATTTACATCAATCAATAAATATATGAGAAACCACTTTCACCCCTCCCACCCACCCTAATTCCAATGTATTCAATAAATCACACAGCAGTACATACATGTAATTAATAAACAAATCCAAATATGATATTCCTCTCCCTCCCCCAACCCCACCCCTTCCCTGGATGTGTCGGCTATCCCTCTGACATCACTTCCTTGGTACGGAGCCCGGAAGTGATGTCAGAGAGAGGTGACACCGACGTGGGCAACAAGTTTGTAATGCCGATGCTGACCTGGGCGCTTCTCACCCTTACTACGCTACTGAGTACAGTGGTCGCTTAATGATTCAACAGCGGGCTGGTGCCAAACCTTCTGCTGCTTCTTTGTGATCTTGGACAAGTTGCCTGGGTACAAACTTGCTGATTTCGAGTTTACCTCATTGATTATATTTGTCTTTAGAGTTGGTTATTTTGCTATTGTTATGTTGTTAACAAAACTGTAAGTTTTATGTTGAACTGTCCTTGCTGTACACCACCTTGGAGGAATCTCTTCATAAGGGCAGTTAATAATTCCCAATAAATAATAAAATAATAAAACTTTTACAAAGCCGCATTAGACTTTTTTTTTTTTTAATCGCCGGCGAGATAAAAGCCTAATGCAGCTTCGTAAAAGGGTGGTTGAAGCCTTCTGGGAACAGGAAAATACTAAACTGAAAACTTCTGTTCCCTTATTTACAATTAATTCAATGTGGATTAGAAAAGAGACACGATAGACGTTTCTACTGTAGGATATAGTAACATTCAGGGGGTCCTTTAATCAAGCCGCGCTGGCGGAATTAGCGCATCGGACATTTCATCACGCGCAAAACCCCCGCGGTCCGGCTAAAAAACTAACGCCTGCTCAATGCAGGTATTAGCGGCTAGCGCGGCAGGCAGTATTAACGCACGGATTACACGCGTTAAACCCCCCCCCCCCTTACCGCAGCTTGATAAAAGGACCCCTTAGCCTATAGTAATGCTACAGTTTTAAAAAGCTTTCAAACAGATACATTTTCAAGGATGGCAGAGCATCATATAGTTAGATTGACTTCTTTTCAAATGTTTCTTTTTATTAAGGCGTGCTACACAATTTAGCGTGTGCTGAAGATTAAGGCATCCATTTTATTCTATGGGCGCCTTAGTATTAATGCATGCTGATCTATAGCGCGCACTACATCGGTTAATAAAACATAGAAACATAGAAATAGACGGCAGATAAGGGCCACGGCCCATCCAGTCTGCCCACCCCAAAGACCCTCCCCTACCTTTCTCTGTGAATAGATCCCACGTGTCTGTCCCATTTGGCCCTTAACAATCAGGCACGCTGCTGCCTCAATAACCTGAAGTGGAAGACTATTCCAGCGATCAACCACCCTTTCAGTGAAAAAGAATTTCCTGGTGTCCCCATGCAGTTTTCCGCCCCTAATTTTCCACGGATGCCCCCTTGTTGCCGCTGGACCCTTGAAGAAGAAGATATCTTCTTCCACCTCGATGCGGCCTGTGAGATACCTGAATGTCTCGATCATGTCACCCCTCTCTCTGCGCTCCTCGAGCGAGTATAGCTGTAATTTATCCAGCCTTTCTTCGTACGGGAGATCCTTGAGTCCCGAGACCATCCGGGTGGTCATTCTCTGGACCGATTCCAGTCTCAGCACATCCTTGCGATAATGCGGCCTCCAGAATTGCACACAGTATTCCAGGTGGGGCCTCACCATTGATCTATACAATGGCATAATGACTTCCGGCTTACGGATGACGAAACCCCTCCGTATGCAACCTATGATTTGCCTTGCCTTGGATGAAGCTTGCTCCACTTGATTGGCAGCTTTCATGTCCTCACTGACGATTACCCCTAAGTCTCGTTCTGCTACCGTTCTTGTTAGGATCTCGCCATTAAGGGTGTAAGTCTTACATGGGTTATGGCCGTCCAGGTGCATAACTTTGCATTTAGACTTTCGCATGATCTAGTATGTTGCACTATGTTATAATATTATAGTGTTGTGTTTTTATTTTATGATATGCTGAAACTAGAGCTGCTGCTTTTTGTATTGCAGGTATGAAGCTATGGAACGCATTGGTGTGACAGTCACGGCTGTGTTCTGACCGGTTAAGATTTTTTAAAAAAATGATTGAAAGTGCAATTGCTTGTTGCAGCATTTTTGGGTGACATGCAGGGCAGGATTAACCAATACGCCAAGTAGGCAGTTATGAATCAAAAGCATCAAGACGTAAAAATGTTTTGTAAAAAGGGGGGGAAAGTGAACTAAACAGGTTGACTTCTTCCTAAAAATGACAAACTTGCAACTTGGTAAGGAAAAAAAAATGATAATAATGCCTTGTTATATTTAACAGAGAACTACATTCATTTGTTTTCTGCTCTGTTTCCGGTCTTGTGGAACTCTCTTGGTGGATATTATTTGTATCTCCTTGTTATATTTAACACCTTTGGTAGCTGGAGAATACAAAATAATTGTTTCTTTCAAATGCAAATTTTATAGAAAATGAAGGAAATGGAGTATTTATAGATGGAGTATTTATGAGGGGCGTTCAATGATTTATCTATCTGAGTATGAAAGAAAGTAGCAAGCATGTTCAAACAAGTCTGTGCATGTTGTGACATGTCTCAAGGTTACTCATGCACAGTTGTGGCTCAGGGCGAGTCTAACATTCCATGAGACAGGATGTCAGGAGAGTCCTCGTGCAAATCAAGTATAAAACAGCTAGATTTGGAGCACTGTTCGGTGATAAAATTTCTCGCATAAGAAGGGGAAAAGCCAAAGGAGATCCATGAATGAAGGACTGCAGTTTATGGTGAGTCTGCCCCATCATACTACAAAGCAAAATTTTGGAGCATGCAGTTTAAGTGGGGTAGAGATTCCATTGAAGATGACCCTCACACTGGATGGCCTGTGGAAGCAACTTCCAAAGAAATGTTCAAGAAAATTGAGGATTTAATTTTGCCAGACAGGTGAATTAAGGTTTCCTGGAATAGCAGACGAAATGGCCATCTCGGCAGGTACAGTTTGGAAAATAATTCATAAAAAGTTGGGCATGTCCAAGGTTAGTACAAGATGGATTCTAAGAATGCTGATGCCATGTCAGGAGGCCACGGGGCTCTACCGCTGTTAGGAGAACTTGGAGATGCTCCGTGAAGACCAAGTGAATTTTTATCATCGTTTGGTGACTGGAGATTAGAATTGGGTCTATCATAGAGATCCTGAGTCCAAAATGGAGTCCATGCAGTGGAAGCACATGTCATCCCCTACCCCCAATAAAGTTCAAGGCAGAAAAATCTACAGGCAAAGTCATGGCAACTGTCTTCTGGGATTATGAAGGACTTTTGTTTCTGGAGTTCATGCCACACAGGAGAGAATTACGCCAAAACAATGAGGATTGGGTATATTCTATAAGAGTAAGACTAACTTTAAGAAATGCCAATGACCAGCCCATGCCCCTCCCCCGGCCATGGCCCCTTTGGAGAGCCACTCAGTAGAATTTACATGTACCCGCTTTCCACATTTGTGTATACAATTAGTGCCAATAATTGCTTGTTAATTGGCAATTATCAGCACTGATTGGTTTGATCATCGATTAAGTTGCACACGCAAATTGGCAATGTGTAGAGATTTGCATATACGCTTTGATCACACTATATAGAACCTGGGAGTCAGTTTATAGAATAATGTCTACATAAGTGCAGCTCCACGTATAATCACAAAATGCAGCAGCTCGGTTGATTTGTGGAGGGAGCAGATTCGATCATATCTCACCTTTACTGAAACGACTTCATTGGTTACCAGTGAAATATCGAATTGTTTATGAAGTTCTTTTGCCGATTTTTAAAATGATACATTTTCCTATCCTCTGGTATCTGACTCAGGTGCTGGAAATATGTCAACTAGGTCGAGCCCCGAGGTCAGAGGAGACATTACGGGTAGATAGTTTAGGGCTGAGAAGCGTACATTATGCACAAATGAGGGCTTCAATAATCTCAGTGGCAGGGGTGCTACTATGGAATAATCTAACAGGGTCACTTAGGATGCTCTCTGATATTCAGAGATTTAAAAAGGTGTTAAAAACGACTTTATTTACAGAGGCCTTTTTTTTTAATATTCTTTATTCTTTTTGAAAACTTACAGCAAGCGTACAGGAATATATCATTAGTAACAACAATGACACTTGTAATTCTCATATAATTCTACAAACATAAAAAATTATATCCCCGTCCCACCCACCCTTCTTTCAAATATTATAATCAATTATATCATAAATATAATAATCAACACCATAATATAGTGAAAATTTCCAGAAAAACTCCCTCCCATCCCCAAAGTGTACATATATTCATCCAAGGAAAATGATGTTCACTCCTTACATATCGTTCCAATGGCCCCCAGATCTTTATAAAATTATTATAAAATTATTAAGAGCAATTGCAATACAGAAAAGGAGGCCTTTTCTTGAAAACTGCTCACTTTAATAATACTGTTGGAGAGGTTTTTAAAAAAAAAAAATATTCATTGAATTATTTTTAAAAACTGTGTATGTATCTTGTGAACCACTTAGGTTTAAGCGGGGTATATATATATTTTTTTAAATAAATAAATAAATATATGGCAATTAGCACCACTTAAGGGCTATTCTTGGTAATTAAGGTCAGTTGGTGCCTAATTTATCAATTAAGATAGGCACTGAACTGGCACTAAGCTATATTGTGTGTGCAAATTTGTGCCCTAATTGGAAATCTAAGAGGTTATAGAATGAGGAGGAGAATGTCAGTTGTATAATTTTTTTATAGTTTATTCAATTTTCTATACCGTTCCCAGGGGAGCTCAGAATGGTTTACATGAATTTATTCAGGTACTCAAGCATTTTCCCCTATCTGTTCCAGTGAGCTCACAAACTATCTAATGCACCTGGGGCAATGGGGGGATTAAGTGACTTACCCAGGGTCACAAGGAGCAGCGTGGGTTTGAACCCACAACCTCAGGGTGCTGAGGCTGTAGCTTTAACCACTGTGATACTCTAGAAATCAAAATGTAGTAAAAATGAGCCAAGTATAGGACAATCAAGCCATTGTGACATCACTGCTGAGGTTGGCTTTTAGGCATGGGTGGAATGAGGCATTATGATGTCACAATACCAGCTCTGGTTATCAGAGGCTGAAACTTGTCACACTATTTACTTATTCAATTCTCTATATTGTTCTCCCAGGAGAGCTCAGAACGGTTTACATGAATTTATTCAGGTACTCAAGCATTTTTCCCTATCTGTCCCGGCAGGCTCACAAACTATCTAATGTATCTGGGGCAAAGGGGGCATTAAGTGACTTGCCCAAGGTCACAAGGTGCAGCGTGGGTTTGAACCCACAACCTCAGGGTGCTGAGGCTGTAGCTTTAACCACTTCGCCACACTCTCCCCATTTACAAAGGACGTCCAATTCAGAATGTCACAAATAGATGCCCTCAGCCACAAGAGGGCATCCACTCAAACTCAGGGGCGGGAAATTTCATGGCGACACCAGGAAATATTTCTTCACCGAGAGAGTGGTTGATCCTTGGAACGAGCTCCCGGTGCAAGTGATCGAGGCAAACAGCGTGCAAGAATTTAAGAGCAAATGGGATGCCCATGTGGGATCCCTTAGAGGGTTAAGCCAAGGGAACCTGTCACCAGGAGTGGGATCCCTAGGATAGTAGACTTGGAGGTGGGTCAGTAGAGTGGGCAGACCTGATGGGCTATGGCCCTTATCTGCCGTCATCTTCTATGTTTCTATGTTTAATCCGGTGTGTGCGCTAAAAACGCTAGCACACCTTTGTAAAAAGAGCCCCATAGATTGGGATTTAACACATGCTGCTTTCAGTAGTAGTTCAGGGAAAGTTACCTGTTTTCCTGAAGATATTCCCCCTGCCCTAGAGAGTTTACAGTCAAAGGGGTCCTTATACACTGCCTTAATCCTTCCAGTGAACAGCCACTGTTAGCCAGTGTTAGGCATCCATATACTGGCCTTATATGTGGGTTCCTCAAAAGGTTTCCGTGCTTTCAAATTTTTGCAGGGAATGGTTGGGGGAAGTGGTAAGAGAGTGTGTTAGTAGGTCACTGGGAAAAATATACAGTGTTCCCCGGTCGTTCGCGGTCGGCAGTTCGCGGTCCCGGTCATTCACGGTATTTTCCGACCGCAAAACCGCCGACAAGAAGAGGGCAGCGGGAGAGGCAGGTAAAGAGCAGCCGGAGCGCCGGCGAGTGCAGGAAACCACTTGCTGTATGCTCCGACCGCCTCTTCCTACACTAAGTCGGGCCTTATCCAATCAGGAGCTGCTTTGACACGCAGCTCCTGATTGGTAAGGCCCGACTTAGTGCAGGAAGAGCATACAGCGAGTGATTTCCGTCTGCCCTCTCCAGTCTCCCCCATGAAAAACCGTATTATGCGGTTTTTCAAGATTCGCGTGTGTTCCTGGAACGGAACCCCCGCAAATATCGGGGGAGTACAGTATCGCAAAACAGGGTGATTATGTGGAAAAGTGAATGCAATTTGCTTTTGAAATATTTAATAAATAGTGTTAAGAAAAAAATAAGAGTGTGGAAACTTTTTGAAGATACCTCGTTTAATCCGGATTTGGCCATCCATGCAATATGGGCATTTACCTAAACAACTGACCTACTCTTCCCTCTCTCCTCAATAACAGTCTTCCCGACCTCTTACCCTTTTCCTCTCTCCCCTCTTTAGTCCGCATAGAACTCTTGGTTCTGTGATATATACAAATTGTTATTACTATTATATCGTAATTTTCGCTGTACTTTTTGAATTGCACGGCCTTCTCCTAACAGGCCCACTTGAAAATTTCTCCCACTCTGTATACCTTATACTCTCGCTCAGCAAATTGTATATCTATAATTTTGCTTCCTTAATGTTTCTGCACTCTGTATTTCCTCTGACTATCCGCACATTGTAACTCGCTGAATGTCCAGCTCTCTTAATTGTAAACTGCCTAGAAGTCACAAGATTGTGGCAGTATAGAAGAATAAAGTTATTATTATTATTTAGCTGGATGGGAACAGCTCCTGGATAGCTAAATAGTGCTAAGCTGGCTAACTGCCGATTTTCAGCAGGAGATAGCCACTTATCTTCTGCTGAATATCCCGGTCAGCAGCTAGCCTGGTCGCATGACATAGCTGGTGAGCGCCAATATTAATGGCTGGCAGGCTAAGTTGAGCAGCCAGATAAACCCG